>NW_027196322.1:0-96772 GCF_038502225.1 Cherax quadricarinatus | reverse complement strand
AGGCGATGTGGGCCAAGGTTGAGGCCCTCCGAGCACTCTCTCAGAGTAGCTGTCTACTAGTTACGTCACTAGACCTCACTAGTCAGCGTCCAGTGCTAGCATAGCTGCTTTACGTCTCAGTATCCCATAGGCTGTATAGTTCTCTACTGAGCTCATTGCTCATTTGGTCGGTTTGAAAGGATAGGCCTACAAATCTGCAGGCCTAGAGCCAGTACTCTCCATGTCCCCTCCCCTCAACCTGTCACCAGAGACTATCGTAATGGTGTTACTAATCTTAAAGAATCGAAGCATTTGGAGACATCAGATAACAAGCTTCTCTTAAGTTTTTCGTTAAATTGGGTTTGATATTTACCATCATAATTTATTCTTAATATACTGAAGAACTTGATCTTCAGAATAAATCCTATGATTATATGTATAATTATATTTTTCATAATAATAAAAATACGAAAACTAACAACAATAATAATAATAATAATAATAATAATAATAATAATAATAATAATAATAATAATAATAATAATAATAATGAGTACTAATGATGCCTGTTGTTGAAATCTTTCACCAAGATAATTTATTAATGGGTATCTTTTAAATTATGAAAAAGGCATAATTTGCCTTCTTATTCCCTCAAAGAGTATTTTTAAAGGACACTGCCTCTTTATGACAAGAAAACTAGAAAAAATTAGTGATAACCAAAATGAATAATCAATCTTTGAAAAGTATGCAAATATATCTTTTATAATTTAAATGCAAAGCAATTAGACAGTTGCAGTATATGGTACGTCATTAACTAGGTTCTTCACGGTGTTCTTTACCTAGAGGACGAACAGTATATTTTTTTGAATGGAGTCGTAGGTGGAAATGACTGCTACACCAGTGAAGAATAAATGACAGAAAATCTTCAGGAGTATGTTACCAGAGATAGTCAAGGAGAAAAAACACTGTTACTACACTATATATAGTAGTGTAACCTACTACACACATAGTTGCTATGTTTCACACATAATGCCGGCTTTGTGCTACATGTGGGTTGATAAAGGACTGTACTAAGGACAATTTATCTTCTCTTGTGTTTTCGAGGATATTTTGATGTTACATCATGAGGGGAATTACACAACCACCACCATTATTCATGTATCCACTCGCTTACCAACCAACTTTTCCCTCACAACTGGACACATCAACAGCACACTGCTGATGTGTCCAGTTTTGATAATTATAAATTAACTAGATAATGGACGTTTGTACTCTTCAAAAGTCCTCTCAGAAATGTTCATTGTTATCCATTTAGCAAAACACAATCTTGTTAACAACTACTGTTGAGGAAGTGTTGTTTCTCATACTCCTGACTAGGAAGTACTCTCAAACCTCCTGATGTGCGGGCACTCAAGTTTCTCACCTTCCAGCCCACAAAAAAACAATCCGCCCATCGACTCACCTTACATGTACGTCATCCCATGGCCCTCGCACCTAGTCAGACAAGGACGAGTGCAGCCTGATATCCTGACAGCATGTTATAAAGTGTGGTGAGTGTAGCGAATCTTTTTAGTGATATAGCGTTCTGTGTACAACCAAAGGAGCACTAGTTCAGTCATCGAGTTATTCGCGTCACTGCACAAGATTCCTCACATCTGCTTCCTCTGTTCCACTAGTACAAATAGGTGAGATAAAATGAATGAATTTTTAACGTATTTTTAACTAGTAAGTCCGTTCGTTATCTGGGACCATCGATCATATTTCCATTGGGGTCATTTAATCCTCTCCCCCAAAATGCATCCCACGAAAGTCAACTAACAGCCAGGTACCTACTCACTGCTGGTGAACTGGGGAAGCATGTATAAAGGAATATTTCCATCGTCTCAACAAAGTCCTGGGTGTTCTTTGACAGTTTTGAATCGCATTCTTGGAAAGAGAATGTTAACAATATTGTTTGGCTGTGTTTGTATTACTCTAGGATAAAAGCTTTTCTGTGTTATTACTGACTGAAGTCATCTAGTCACTGTTGGGTACAACCAAGGCAATACCACTTAGCTATCACGAAAGGCATGAAGTGATTAATGAATCCCAACACGGTTTTGCAAAGGGGCGTTCCTGCCTTACGAATTTACTAACTTTTTTCACTTAGGTATTTGAGGAGGTAGATCATGGTAATGAATGTGATATTGTGTATATGGACTTCAGTAAGGCTCTTGATAGAGTTCCACATCAGAGACTATTGAGGAAAATTAAGGCACACGGAATAGGAGGAGAATTTTTTTCCTGGGTAGAGGCGTGGCTAACAAATAGGCAGCAGAGAGTTCGCATAAATGGGGAGAAGTCAGAATGTGGAAGCGTCACGAGCGGTGCTCCACAGGGGTCAGTGTTGGGCCCCTTGTTGTTCACAAACGACATAGATGAGGGAATAAATAACAACATAAGCAAATTTGCCGATGACATCAAAATAGGCCGTCACGTGAGGTCACAGACCCTGAGCTGCTTTGGGGATTAGCGTGGACGGTTACAAAGCATGGCTTGCTTCTGCAGTGTTTTAAAAACTGAGGTTGGAGAGTTGAAGGAGGAGGTCTTGCTTCTCCAGGAGGAGATTAGGAGGCTGAAGGTCCACCTCAATGGGCCTGGGAGAGAGTGTGAGGTGGTTGGAGATGTGGGGAATGAGGCTTCTAGCAGTGAGGTGCAGTCTGTCTCTCACTGTGAGGAGGCTGTAGGTGGGGAGGTAGCAACGGCTACCAGCAGTGAGGTGCAGCCCAGCACCTGCTACAAGTGGCGAGTTGTTCACAGTAATGGGAGGCGCATCAGAGTAAGGAAAGTTAAGAGTGAAGATCTGAAGGTAGGAAATCGCTTCTCTGTTCTCCAGGATGAATGTACTTCAGTGGCCAGTGAAGGTAAGGGTACTACTGCCCCTGCTAATGAAGGTAAGCGCATTCTTGTGGTTGGTGACTCTAAGGTAAGATATGTTGACCGTGCTTTTTGTAATAGGAATAAGAAGATGAGAGATAGAGTGTGCTTCCCTGGAGCTGGTGTTGGGGACATTGTCAACAGACTGGATAATATCATGTCAGGTAATGGGAACAAGCCCATTATCTGTCTCAGTGCTGGTGGAAATGATATTGGGAAGGGTAGGAGAGAAGAGCTGCTAGATAAGTACAGGTCAGCTATAGATTTCATTAAGTCTAAGGGAGGGATCCCAATCATATGTAGCATCTTGCCTAGAAGGGGAGTAGGAAATGAATGGTTGTCTAGGGCAATTGGTGTAAATTGCTGGCTAGACAGATACTGCAAGGAACTTGCAATCCCATTCATTGACAACTGGAACAACTTTTATGGCAAACATGATATGTATGCAAGGGATGGGGTTCATCTCTCTGGGGCAGGGGTGGTAGCACTTGCAGACTCGATTGAGAAGGCCATTGGTGAAATGCCTATGATTTTAAACTGATGGAAGATAGAGGTATGGGTGTGTGTGGGAAACAAGCAGGTTGCAACACTAGGGTTGGAAACAGTAAATGTATATAAGGCATTCAGCATGAAGTTATAAATAAAGACAATAGAACAGGTCAGCAAACAAAGGGGGACAGCAGAGGGCAGCAAGGGACTAGCTCCCTTAAGGTTTACTATACTAATAGCAGGAGTGTTAGAAATAAGATAGATGAGCTAAGATTAATTGCAAGTGCAGGAAACATAGATATTATTGCTATAACAGAGACCTGGCTCAATCTGAAAGATAGAGAGATGCCCTCTGAATGTCACATACAAGGCTATAAATTATTCCACACTGACAGGGTCAACAGGAAAGGTGGTGGAGTAGCGATGTATGTCAGAGACAATTTAAATTGTTGTGTTAGACAAGATATTAAATTAGAAGCGTCAGCCACTGAATCTGTTTGGTTACAGCTTCTCGAGGGCCGAGAAAAACTAATTTTGGGTGTGATTTACAGGGCCCCAAATCTTGATAGGGAGTGCAGTAAACTTCTATGGGACGAAATTCGTAAGGCATCTACATACGAAAATGTTGTGCTAATGGGAGATTTCAACTATAGACAGATTGACTGGAGCAATTTGACAGGAAATTTAGAGTCGGGTGACTTTCTTGATACGATCCAGGATTGTTTTTTAAAACAGTTTGTGACAGAGCCAACTAGGGGAAATAACCTCCTTGACTTGGTTCTTGCCAGTAGGGAAACACTAATTAATAATCTTGAGGTTAATGATGAGCTTGGGGAGAGTGATCACAAATCACTCAGTTTTAACATATCATGGAATTCCCCTAATAATGGCAATCAAGTCTCCGTCCCTGACTTTCGCTTGGCTGATTTCATAGGACTGAAAAATTACTTAGGTGGGCTGAACTGGAATGACCTGACTAGGGGTCAGGTAGGTGGTGATGGTTGCCGATATGATGCTTTCCAGGGCATAGTTCTAGCTGCTCAGTCAAATTATGTTCCAAATAGGGAAATCAGATCAAACAAAAATGATCCTAAATGGATGAACAATAGATTAAAATATCTGATTGGTCAAAAGAGAGGCATATATAGGCAAATCAAAAGAGGAGAGGGGCAATTAAGAAATCGATATATTCAGTTAAAGAGAGAAATAAAAAAGGGAATTAGAAAAGCAAAAAGAGATTATGAGGTTAAAGTTGCAAGAGAATCGAAGACTAACCCAAAAGGATTCTTTCAGGTATACAGAAGTAAGATCAGGGACAAGATAGGCCCACTCAAAAGTTCCTCGGGTCAGCTCACTGACAGTGATAAGGAAATGTGTAGAATTTTTAACACATACTTCCTCTCAGTTTTTACACAGGAGGATACCAGCGATATTCCAGTAATGATAAATTATGTAGAACAGGACGATAATAAACTGTGCACTATTAGGGTCACAAGTGACATGGTCCTTAGGCAAATAGATAAATTAAAACCTAACAAATCCCCAGGCCCTGATGAACTGTATGCAAGGGTTCTAAAGGAATGTAAAGAGGAGCTTAGCACACCTTTGGCTAATCTTTTCAACATATCACTACAAACTGGCATGGTGCCAGATAAGTGGAAAATGGCAAATGTGATACCTATTTTCAAAACAGGTGACAGGTCCTTAGCTTCGAACTATAGACCAATAAGCCTAACCTCCATAGTGGGAAAATTTATGGAATCAATAATTGCCGAGGCAGTTCGTAGCCACCTTGAAAAGCATAAATTAATCAACGAATCTCAGCATGGTTTTACAAAGGGGCGTTCCTGCCTTACGAATTTATTAACTTTTTTCACTAAGGTATTTGAGGAGGTAGATCATGGTAATGAATATGATATTGTGTATATGGACTTCAGTAAGGCTTTTGACAGGGTCCCACATCAGAGACTATTGAGGAAAATTAAAGCACATGGAATAGGAGGAGAAATTTTTTCCTGGATAGAGGCATGGTTGACAAATAGGCAGCAGAGAGTTTGCATAAATGGGGAGAAATCAGAGTGGGGAAGCGTCACGAGCGGTGTTCCACAGGGGTCAGTGTTGGGCCCCCTGCTGTTCACAATCTACATAAACGACATAGATGAGGGCATAAAGAGCGACATCGGCAAGTTTGCCGATGACACCAAAATAGGCCGTCGAATTCATTCTGACGAGGACATTCGAGCACTCCAGGAAGATTTGAATAGACTGATGCAGTGGTCGGAGAAGTGGCAGATGCAGTTTAATATAGACAAATGCAAAGTTCTAAATGTTGGACAGGACAATAACCATGCCACATATAAACTAAATAATGTAGATCTTAATATTACGAATTGCGAAAAAGATTTAGGAGTTCTGGTTAGCAGTAATCTGAAACCAAGACAACAGTGCATAAGTGTTCGCAATAAAGCTAATAGAATCCTTGGCTTCATATCAAGAAGCATAAATAATAGGAGTCCTCAGGTTGTTCTTCAACTCTATACATCCTTGGTTAGGCCTCATTTAGATTATGCTGCACAGTTTTGGTCACCGTATTACAGAATGGATATAAATTCTCTGGAAAATGTACAAAGGAGGATGACAAAGATGATCCCATGTATCAGAAACCTTCCCTATGAGGATAGACTAAGGGCCCTGAAACTGCACTCTCTAGAAAGACGTAGAATTAGGGGGGATATGATTGAGGTTTATAAGTGGAAGACAGGAATAAATAAAGGGGATGTAAATAGTGTGCTGAAAATATCTAGCCTAGACAGGACTCGCAGCAATGGTTTTAAGTTGGAAAAATTCAGATTCAGGAGGGATATAGGAAAGTACTGGTTTGGTAATAGAGTTGTGGATGAGTGGAACAAACTCCCAAGTACCGTTATAGAGGCCAGAACGTTGTGTAGCTTTAAAAATAGGTTGGATAAATACATGAGTAGATGTGGGTGGGTGTGAGTTAGACCTGATAGCTTGTGCTAACAGGTCGGTTGCCGTGTTCCTCCCTTAAGTCAATGTGACCTGACCTGACTAGGTTGGGTGCATTGGCTTAAGCCGGTAGGGACTTGGACCTGCCTCGCATGGGCCAGTAGGCCTTCTGCAGTGTTCCTTCGTTCTTATGTTCTTATGTTCTTAATTCATTGTAATAAGGACATTAGATCACTCCAGGAAAATCTGAATAGACTGATGCAGTGGTCGGAGAAGTGGCAGAAGTAGAATATAGACAAATGCAAAGTTCTGAGCTTTCCACATATAAACTAAATAATGCAAAACAACCACTGTGAAAGGATAGTGAAATTCCAAGCGCTTTCGTGACTTCTCACATTGTCAAAGAACTACTGGTTGTATTGCATTATTTATATTATATATAAATTTATATATATGTCAATAAGAATAATGCGACTAGCCAACGAATGGAACCCATGTTGTTTTGGCCCAACTCATGGTGAGCGAAAACCACATGACGCTCTAACCCACAGGACCACCAAATTATACACCATGAGGCGGGCCAAAACAACATGGGTTCGAGTCCTTGGATAGTTGCAGTGTTGCTATTGATCAATATCACTTGTTCGTGGTTACAATAATATAAAATACTGCTCGTTGAGGCCAGTACACCAAACGGGGAGTAGATTGAAATTAGCTCAGAGGCACCCACACCACCGTATGTCTTCGGATCACGGTAAAACACTTAGCTCTGTTGGGTGCGCGATTCTTGTAGGATTTGGTGATCCTGTGGGTTAGAGCGTCATGTAGTCTTTGCTCACCAAGAGGCGAGCCAAAACAACGCAAGTTCGAGTCCTTGCCTAGTCGCAGTGTTGTTACTGATCAACACCACTTGTTCGTGGTTACAATAATATATATATATGTGTGTGTGTGTGTGTGTGTGTGTGTGTGTGTGTGTCTTGTTGAATAGGTAAAACTTGCGAAAATAGCAACGCTCTTCTTGCCGAATAAGGCAAGCAAAACACTGTGTATCCAATAATTTCGCAAAAGTCATTCTGAACCTAACGGAAAAAATATATTTCATTGTGTTTGTTTATTATTAAATTATTGTAAACTTATCTAAAGTTTATTTAGTAGGATCAAGCTAAATTAAATTGCGCTTGTTATAATAAGGTCAGGTAAGTTCTCTAAGATTATTTTAGTACAAAATTATTAAAATTATTATTTTTACATTAACATAATTTAAAAAAATATATATCCTTGAACGTATAAGAGAAAATTTTAGAAAAGACTTGATTTTAAATGAGATCTTGCTAATTTATCAGTTTTACCTATTCGGCGCGACATATATACTGTACTCACCTAGTTGAGGTTGCAGGGGTCGAGCTCACGCTCCTGGCCCAGCCTCTTCACTGGTCGCTACTGGGTCACTCTCCCTGAACCGTGAGCTTTATCGTACCTCTGCTTAAAGCTATGTATGGATCCTGTCTCCACTACATCGCTTCCCAAACTATTCCACTTCCTGACTACTCTGTGGCTAAAGAAATACTTCCTAACATCCCTGTGATTCATCTGTGTCTTCAACTTCCAACTGTGTCCCCTAGTTGTTGTGTCCAGTCTCTGGAACATCCTGTCTTTGCCCACCTTGTCAATTCCTCTCAGTGCTTTGTATGTCGTTATCATGTCCCCCCTATCTCTGGCAATATAAACACAAATGCAGTATAATGTGATCCTTTATTGACTACGTTTCGCCCACACAGTGGGCTTTTTCAAGTCAAGTTTGTGACTTGAAAAAGCCCACTGTGTGGGCGAAACGTAGTCAATAAAGGATCACATTATACTGCATTTGTGTTTATATTGCCATTGTGTCGGTATTTTATACCATTTATTTCCATCCCCCCTATCTCTCCAGTCCTCCAGTGTCGTCAGGTTGATTTCCCTTAACCTCTCCTCGTAGGACATACCCCTTAGCTCTGGGACTAGTCTTGTTGCAAACCTTTGCACTTTCTCTAGTTTCTTTACGTGCTTGGCTAGGTGTGGGTTCCAAACTGGTGCCGCATACTCCAATATGGGCCTAACGTACACGGTGTACAGGGTCCTGAACGATTCCTTATTAAGATGTCGGAATGCTGTTCTGAGGTTTGCCAGGTGCCCATATGCTGCAGCAGTTATTTGGTTGATGTGCGCTTCAGGAGATGTGCCTGGTGTTATACTCACCCCAAGATCTTTTTCCTTGAGTGAGGTCTGTAGTCTCTGTCTCCCTAGACTGTACTCCATCTGTGGTCTTCTTTGGCCTTCCCTAATCTTCATGACTTTGCACTTCGTGGGATTGAACACCAGGAGCCAATTGCTGGACCAGGTCTGCAGCCTGTCGAGATCCCTTTGTAGTTCTGCCTGGTCTTCGATCAAGTGAATTCTTCTCATCAACTTCACATCATCTGCAAACAGGGACACCTCAGAGTCTATTCATTCCGTCATGTCGTTCACAAATACCAGAAACAGCACTGATCCTAGGACTGACCCCTGTGGGACCCCGCTGGTCACAGGTGCCCACTCTGACACCTCGCCAAGTACCATGACTCGCTGCTGTCTTCCTGACAGGTATTCCCTGATCCATTGTAGTGCCTTCCCTGTTATCCCTGCTTGGTCCTCCAGTTTTTGCACCAATCTCTTGTGTGGAACTGTGTCAAACGCCTTCTTGCAGTCCAAGAATATGCAATCCACCCACCCTTCTCTCTCTCTTGTCTTACTGCTGTCACCATGTCATAGAACTCCAGTAGGTTTGTGACACAGGATTTCCCATCCCTGAAACCATGTTGGCTGCTGCTGATGAGATCGTTCCTTTCTAGGTCTTCCACCACTCTTCTCCTGATAATCTTCTCCATGATTTTGCATACTATACACGTCAGTGACACTGGTCTGTAGTTTAGTGCTTCATGTCTGTCTCCTTTTTTAAAGATTGGGACTACATTTGCTGTCTTCCATGCCTCAGGCAATCTCCCTGTTTCGATAGATGTATTGAATATTGTTGTTAGGGGTACACATACGCCTCTGCTCCCTCTCTCAGGACCCATGGAGAGATGTTATCCGGCCCCATTGCCTTTGAGGTATCTAGCTCACTCAGAAGCCTCTTCACTTCTTCCTCGGTTGTGTGTACTGTGTCCAGCACATGGTGGTGTGCCCCACCTCTCCGTCTTTCTGGAGCCCCTTCTGTCTCCTCTGTGAACACTTTGAATCTCTTGTTAAGTTCCTCACATACTTCACGGGCGCCATTTCTGCGGCTAAAGCGGTTAAGCTAAGTTCACCCCAAAGCGAATTACCATTTTTTTTCACTTTTATATATATATAAATTCCTGATAACATATTTACAATTATCAAATATTTAGTTAACAATTGAACTAGGCCTAAAAAACAATAAAAAAAGTAAAATGTATATACAAGAAACTCATATTTTTGGCCTCACACTAGGGTGAGGTGAGCGGTATTTATCGCAGGAAGTCAGGAGATAAATGGATAATGAGTCGGCTTCAAGACAGGTAGTGACTAGGTGACCTTCAGGGGTAATTAGATTCTACTGAGCGCGAACGAAAAATTGTCGAGAAAATTCACAAATTGAGTTAATCTTATATAAAAATAGGTTAACTCTCTGGCAACACACTGGTACCAGAATCATTGTTCTACGACATTCCTACAAGGAATTATGGTATTTTAAAACACCTAGGGTGACGTCACCACCCGCGGCAGGTGTGCTCACCTCTCCTCAATTTTTTTTTCCGTTTTTTTTCGTGTATTTATTGTATTATTCTTTCTAAGATAATAATTGACGATTTGGCATCATAATACAGTGGGTGGGACTTATCCGTAGACTTCCAACCAACCAGGAACTTCCCGACAACATTTTGCTGACGTCATGGAAAATTCCAGTCTCGGGGTGGCCGGGGAATATGCTTGAATATAACGCTATTATAGCTTCTACGGCTTATTTATCTATCACAATTGATCTAATATGACATAATAAACAATATAAATAACAGAAATATGGTAAATACTCCAGAATGAATAATATATGGCATATTCTCAGAGCGCTCCATCGGGAATAATAGATTCCCATTCTCAGAGAAGGGCTTCCATTCTCTTTCTTTCACCTCCATGGTCCTTATATTAAAGAAAACGAACATGGTTAACTATGATATACACTCGTAATGCAGTATAAGACTGAGAAAAATGTTATTTTCTCGAAAAAAAAAAAATCGGTGGTCCGGCTGTTTCGCGGATTATCTCGGAAGTAAGTTATTCACATATATGAGCCAGTAAATTCGTTAATAATAGCAGGAATGTAATGAAATTCACAGAGAACATAAAGGAAAGATTGTTTTACAAGCTAATGGACAGCTTTTTGAGATATCATAATTTGTTTTTGATTTTTGTGAGGGCAAAAGTCAGATATTTGGCTGAAAGTCAAAACCATACAAACTTTATTTTTTTTAAGAATGAAGAAAGGATAAATTACAGAACGGCTTACCATTAGAAATACAGTTTAGCATTGTTTTATGCGTAGATAATGCCAAAACAACTTCTCCAAGTCCCATGTCGAAGTTACTGTTCAATATGTATGATTATTAGTAAATAATTTTTTTCTCAGTTGTTTTTTGAGCTATCTTATTGAAACTAGGTCACATTACTATTGAAAGGTGCTTCTTTACGTACAAAAAAAAAAATGAAAGAAATCGAACGAAAAATAAAAAAGTTCATGTGTTGACGTCAGATTCCCCCTTCAGTCCCCTCCAGTAAAGGTTTTTTTCGCGTCTGCAATAAGGAAACACGTTTTTCGCGTCTGCAATAAGGAAACACGTTTTTCGCGTCTGCAATAAGGAAACACGTTTTCTTTAAACTTGAGTGGTCATCAGTGTTGCACTTGCAGTTTGCTGCAACACTTCTCTTAGATGTCATCGTAGCACAAAAATATTATATATTACCTGGAGAGTATCTGGAGAGGTTTTCAGGGGGTCAACGCCCCTGCGGCCCGGTCTGAGACCAGGCCTCATGGTGGATCAGGGTCTGATCAACCAGGCTGTTACTGAAGATTGAGACACTTGTCGGTTTTTCAAACCATTCATCACAACTGTCAGACACTGCAGCATCATGGGATCTTGTTACAAAGAATTCTTCAACACTTGTTCAACCTTTGGACGAAGACCTACTTCGACTAGTGGATGGTACCACTATGACCCCGCCTCCGCCTGCTTCACCTCACCTCACTACAGTATATAAGCCACGTCTACGGCCCTATGCTGTACATTCTACAAGATTGATGGACTGAACACATCGACTCCAGGTTGAGGGACTGATTACCTCATTCTCCTCCTCTCCTTACGCCTTCCTCTTTGTATTGGACTGATGAAGCCACTGTGTGGCGAAACGTTTCCTGAATAAAGATTCCCATATGCTGCATAAGTGTCTCAATCTTCAACTTGTCGGTTTTTCAAACCATTCATCACAACTGTCAGACACTGCAGCATCATGGGATCTTGTTACAAAGAATTCTTCAACACTTGTTCAACCTTTGGACGAAGACCTACTTCGACTAGTGGATGGTACCACTATGACCCCGCCTCCACCTGCTTCACGTCACCTCACTACAGTATATAAGCCACGTCTACGGGCCTATGCTGTACATTCTACAAGATTGATGGACTGAACACATCGACTCCAGGTTGAGGGACTGATTACCTCATTCTCCTCCTCTCCTTACGCCTTCCTCTTTGTATTGAACTGCTGAAGCCACTGTGTGGCGAAACGTTTCCTGAATAAAGATTCCCATATGCTGCATAAGTGTCTTAATCTTCAACTTGTCGGTTTTTCAAACCATTCATCACAGGCTGTTACTACTGGCCGTACGCAAGCTGACGTATGAACCACAGCCCAGTTGGTCAGGTACTGACTTTAGGTGCCTGTCCAGTGCCTTCTTGAAGACAGTCAGGGGTCTATTGGTAATCCCCCTTATGTATGCTGGGAGGCAGTTTAACAGTCTTGGGTCCTGGACACTTATTGTGTTGTCTCTCAAAGTACTCGTGGCGCCCCTGCTTTTCATCGGGGGAATGTTACATCTCCTGCCGAGTCTGTTGCTTTCAAAGGGAGTGATTTTCGTGTGCAGGATTGGTACCAATCCCTCCAGGACCTTCCAAGTGTATATTATTATGTATCTCTCTGGCCTGCGTTCAAGGGAATACAGATCAAGGGCTTTAAAATACTTGAAGCATTATAATGATAACATGTACAAGGTATACAGACCATAGCTGACATCAGTGACTATATACAAGGTTCCTTGTTATGCTGAGCATTTCCCTCAAATTAGGTCAGTTTTGTCCCAGGATGCGACCCACACCAGGCGACTAACACCCAGGTACCCATTTTACTGATGGAGAACATAGACAAGACGCCCAATGTTTCTATCCTCGAATGGAATCGAACCCAGACCCTCGCCGTGTGAAGCGAGAGCTTCTGCCGCCAGGCCACGGGGCACCGTGGCCTGGCGGAAAGTTTCCAGTGGGTACCGAGAGACGCAGAGCTGACGGCAACACAGCTACGTTTATATGTAGGAATAAAGATTATTATTATTATTATTATTATTATTATTATTATTATTATTATTATTATTATAAAACACAGTGGAAGGGTGCTCCATAAATGTGGCCCGGTGGCCTGGTGGCTACAGCTCCCGCTTCACACACGGAGGACCCGGGTTCGATTCCCGGCGGGTGGAAACATTTCGACAAGTTTCCTTACACTGTTGTCCTGTTCACCTAGCAGCAAATAGGTACCTGGGTGTTAGTCGACTGGTGTGGGTCGCATCCTGGGGGACAAGATTAAGGACCCCAATGGAAATAAGTTAGACAGTCCTCGATGACGCACTGACTTTCTTGTGTTATCCTGGGTGGCTAACCCTCCGGGGTTAAAAATCCGAACGAAATCTTATCTTGTCAGTATTGTGGTTGGAAGGTTGAGTTTACAAGTACTTCATATCTGTCCACTGGTTATTGAATGTGTTTGTAAAGTGTTTTCTTCTCAAGACAAACACCTTACGTTGTGTACAAGTTGTCTTCACGTTGCTACAGTAGAATATAAGACGGCAACACTACCATTCTCATGCATCATAATACCCTTTTAAGTGGGTTCCGTAGCTCGTTAGCAAACTCACTTAGCTCGCACATTAAGATCAGGGATTCGATCCCCGGTGTGGGTGGGAACATTAAGACGTATTTCTTTAAGACATCTGCTGTCCATGTTCACCTATTAGTAAAATATTTACTTTGGTGTCAGTCGACTGGTGTGGGTCGCATCCTGGGGACAAAACTGACATAATTTGCCCGAAATGCTCTGCATAACAAGGGGCTTTCTATACAGTAGTATGTTATTGTTGTCAGCTAGGACTGTATACCTTGTACATGTACTTGTAGAAATAAAGGCTTTATTATTGTTTACGAAACTACAAGCTATCAGCATAGATTCTGTAGACTGGTTTAACTTCTACCTGAGCAACCGGTAACAAATTGTCAAGATCAACAACAGAGAATCAGAAACCCTGCCAATAACATGTGGGGTTCCCCCAGGTAGTATTCTGGGTGTCTCATTGTTCCTATGTTATGTGAATGATATGTCCATCAGTGTCAAGTATAAGCTTCTGCTGTATGTAGATGACAGCGGTCTGTTATTGTCAGGTAAAGACCCTATTACAACCCAGGAGTCCAAATGGCCTGGTATCCTGGGTGTAAAGGGAGCAAAATAAACACAGCAGAAAACTTTTGACTTATATTATCCTTCACATATTTAGAACAGATGTACACTATATACACTATGTACAGTGATAGGTATTAGTGCACTCCACGGTAAGCAAGGCAGAATAGAAGCCACTAGAGAGCAGACCGTGCTTCAACCAGCTCTAGAATGGGAATGACAAGGGCAGACAGGAGAGTGGTACCCACATAACCTCTGTGATTGCCAAAATCATCTTCTTATTGGCTGGAACCTGGGTACTGGTTGAACGACGGGGCCCCATCGTCAACCCTCAGTCACCTGGTTCGCTGGTTGGGGGAGATAGCCTGTAAATGAGGATGTGTACATGCGCCGAATAAAGGTTACGTACTCTTTGCATGCCACAGACCCCAAGATATAGCTAATATATTATCACTAGAACTAGAGTTCTGCACCAAATGTTTAGTTACACTTCGTTACATTTCGGGAAAGCGGAAACCATACTCTTTGGCAAGAAAAATAAGCTGAAATGGGTAAATAAGTAAATAATTTTATTGTCCATTGAAATGGGGAGCCCATCACTTCGATGGAATTCCTCAAGGAATCCCTCTTTGACTCAAGCTTGTCAGGAGAACTAATAGGGAACAGTGCAGTAAAGAAAGCGAATGCAAGATTAAAGATCCTCTACAGACAAGCATAGACTGAAGCTCCCAAGACCCTCTGTCTAGCTCTCATACAATCTATTATTATGACTACTTTATTTGCAATCGTGTCATTACGATTTCTTAAGTCATGACTACTCTTGTTCGTCATGGTATTTTGCCTTAACAAAAAAAAAAAAATAGAAAGATAAGGTACAAATCACCCTGAAATAAAATGGTGAATTAATTCTGGACCAGGTTCAAGAGGGCATGTAGGCCTGGGTGAATTACAACAACTGGATATGCTGAATGTTGAAGATAGAGATAAACAACCAAAGCTAAGTCACGTTTATAAAATTGTTCACAACCATTGTCCCCAATATCTTACTGCCAATTTTGTCAAGGCTGGAAATCAAATCAGTTACGGTACTGGGGGAAGGGAGAACAACTTTGCTGTACCTTCAGTCAGTGGTCAGGCTTCAAATATATTTTATTGTACATTTTCGTGTGCAAGTTCGGTACTAGTCCTAGAGGGACTAGTACCGAACTTGCACACGAAAATCACTCACTACGAAAGCAAAAGACTTGGCAGACGATGCAACATCCCCCCAATGAAAAGCAGGGGTGTCACTAGCACGTTAAGAGACCATACAATAAGTGCCAGGGGCCCGAGACTGTTCAACTGCCTCCCAGCACACATAAGGGGGATTACCAACAGACCCCTGGCAGTCTTCAAGCTGGCACTGGACAAGCACCTAAAGTCAGTTCCTGATCAGCCGTGCTGTGGCTCGTACGTTGGTTTGCGTGCAGCCAGCAGCCAGCAGCCAGCAGCAACAGCCTGGTTGATCAGGCTCTGATCCACCAGGAGGCCTGGTCACAGACCGGGCCGCGGGGGCGTTGACCCCGGGAACTCTCTCCAGGTAAACTCCAGGTAAACATGTTATCTTGGACTCAGGTCCAGTTGTTGTAATTCATCCTGGTCTGTATGTTATCTTGGACTCAGGTCCAGTTGTTGTAATTCATCCTGGCCTGTGCTATAACTGTGCTATAACTTAAATTGCCAGGCACACCATCTAAAGGGGACAAAAAGATACAAAACATCCAGGCCATGGGAAAACCTGGGTAGCCACAGTTACTCAAGATTGAGAGGTTTTTTAGTGCCAGGAAGGAAAAAAAATGGCAGGAAATGGCAGAAATCGTACACCAAATCCAGTCATTCCTGGAGTGGAACCACAGTCAATGGCCTCCACTCCAAACCAACAGATACAGATACTAATGCCGTAAAAAAAATCCCCCCCCAGTACCAACAACACCACCAGTCCGATAACATTCTTCTTTGCAAATATACAGGGTCTAAAGCCAGCAACAAACAACAAAATACCTTTCATCCGTGGATTGCTTGCAGAGGCAAAGGCAATGTTCGCGGCTTTCACTGAGACCCACATAAAGGATCACTTGGACAATGTAATATGGATCCCAGGTTACAACCTATACAGATGTGACAGAGTGAACAGGCAAAAGGGGGGGGGGGGTTGGCCTGTACATTGCAGAGTCACTTGTTTGCACAGAACTGCTTAATGCCTCAAATGATGTAGTGGAAGTTTTAGCAGTAAAGGTCGAGAACCAAAACCTAGTCATTGTGGTAGTCTACAAGCCTTCGGATGCAACATCCCAGCAATTCCAGGAACAGCTGTTAAAAATTGACCACTGTCTGGAAAATCTTCCAGCTCCTGCACCCAACATCTTGCTCCTGGGGGATTTCAACTTAAGGCACCTAAAATAGAGGAATATAGCAAATAATATTGTTGCAGTAATAACACCAGGAGGCAGCTCTGATGAAAACTCACACTCACACGAGCTTTTAAATCTCTGCACAAAATTCAATTTAAACCAGCAAATAATAGAGCCTACTAGACTGGAGAATACACTAGACCTCATCTTCACTAACAATGATGATCTGATAAGAAATGTCACCATATCAAAAACAATATACTCAGATCACAACATAATTGAGGTTCAGACATGTATGCGTGGAGCCCCAGACCGACATAATGAGACTAGTCACGAGGGAGCATTCACCAAATTCAACTTCAATAACAAAAACATAAAGTGGGACCAAGTAAACCAAGTCCTAACCTATATAAGCTGGGAAGATGTACTAAGCAACACAGACCCCAACTAATGCCTAGAACAGATTAACTCGGTGGCACTCGATGTATGCACAAGGCTTATTCCTCTAAGAAAAAGGAGGAGTAGATGTAAAATAGAAAGAGACAGGCGCTCTCTTTACAGGCGACGGAAAAGAATAACAGAGCGGCTAAAAGAGGTCAATACATCTGAAATGCGTAGGGAGACACTGGTCAGAGAAATAGCAAGCATCGAACTTAAGCTAAAAGAATCCTTTAGGAGTCAGGAATCGCTGGAAGAACTAAAAGCCATAAATGAAATCGAAAGAAACCCAAAGCATTTCTTCTCCTATGCCAAATCAAAATCGAGAACAACGTCCAGTATTGGGCCCCTACTTAAACAAGATGGGTCCTGAAGATTGAGACACTTATGCAGCATATGGGAATCTTTATTCAGGAAACGTTTCGCCACACAGTGGCTTCATCAGTCCAATACAAAGAGGAAGGCGTAAGGAGAGGAGGAGAATGAGGTAATCAGTCCCTCAACCTGGAGTCGATGTGTTCAGTCCATCAATCTTGATGGACTGAACACATCGACTCCAGGTTGAGGGACTGATTACCTCATTCTCCTCCTCTCCTTACGCCTTCCTCTTTGTATTGGACTGATGAAGCCACTGTGTGGCGAAACGTTTCCTGAATAAAGATTCCCATATGCTGCATAAGTGTCTCAATCTTCAACATGTCGGTTTTTCAAACCATTCATCACAAGATGGGTCCTACACAGATGACAGCAAGGAAATGAGTGAGCTACTCAAGTCCCAATATGACTCAGTTTTTAGCAAGCCGCTAACCAGGCTGAGAGTCGAAGATCAAAATGAATTTTTTATGAGAGAGCCACAAAATTTGATTAACACAAGCCTATCCGATGTTATCCTGACGCCAAATGACTTCGAACAGGCGATAAATGACATGCCCATGCACTCTGCCCCAGGGCCAGACTCATGGAACTCTGTGTTCATCAAGAACTGCAAGAAGCCCCTATCACGAGCCTTTCCATCCTATGGAGAGGGAGCATGGACACGGGAGTCTTCCCACAGTACTAAAAATAGCCCCACTCCACAAAGGGGGCAGTAAAGCAACAGCAAAGAACTACAGACCAATAGCACTAACATCCCATATCATAAAAATCTTTGGAAGGGTCCTAAGAAGCAAGATCACCACCCATCTAGAAACCCATCAGTTACACAACCCAGGGCAACATGGGTTTAAAACAGGTCGCTCCTGTCTGTCTCAACTATTGGATCACTACGACAAGGTCCTAAATGAACTAGAAGACAAAAAGAATGCAGATGTAATATATACAGACTTTGCAAAAGCCTTCGACAAGTGTGACCATGGCGTAATAGCGCACAAAATGCGTGCTAAAGGAATAACAGGAAAAGTCGGTCGATGGATCTATAATTTCCTCACTAACAGAACACAGAGTAGTCGTCAACAGAGTAAAGTCCGAGGCAGCTACGGTGAAAAGCTCTGTTCCACAAGGCACAGTACTCGCTCCGATTTTGTTCCTCATCCTCATATCCGACATAGACAAGGATGTCAGCCACAGCACCGTGTCTTCCTTTGCAGATGACACCCGAATCTGCATGACAGTGTCTTCCATTGCAGACACTGCAAGGCTCCAGGCGGACATCAACCAAATCTTTCAGTGGGCTGCAGAAAACAATATGAAGTTCAACGATGAGAAATTTCAATTACTCAGATATGGTAAACATGAGGAAATTAAATCTTCATCAGAGTACAAAACAAATTCTGGCCACAAAATAGAGCGAAACACCAACGTCAAAGACCTGGGAGTGATCATGTCGGAGGATCTCACCTTCAAGGACCATAACATTGTATCAATCGTATCTGCTAGAAAAATGACAGGATGGATAATGAGAACCTTCAAAACTAGGGAGGCCAAGCCCATGATGACACTCTTCAGGTCACTTGTTCTATCTAGGCTGGAATATTGCTGCACACTAACAGCACCTTTCAAGGCAGGTGAAATTGCCGACCTAGAAAATGTACAGAAAACTTTCACGGCGTGCATAACGGAGATAAAACACCTCAATTACTAGGAGCGCTTGAGGTTCCTAAACCTGTATTCCCTGGAACGCAGGAGGGAGAGATACATGATTATATACACCTGGAAAATCCTAGAGGGACTAGTACCGAACTTGCACACGAAAATCACTCACTACGAAAGCAAAAGACTTGGCAGACGATGCACCATCCCCCCAATGAAAAGCAGGGGTGTCACTAGCACGTTAAGAGACCATACAATAAGTGTCAGGGGCCCGAGACTGTTCAACTGCCTCCCAGCACACATAAGGGGGATTACCAACAGACCCCTGGCAGTCTTCAAGCTGGCACTGGACAAGCACCTAAAGTCAGTTCCTGATCAGCCGTGCTGTGGCTCGTACGTTGGTTTGCGTGCAGCCAGCAGCAGCAGCAACAGCCTGGTTGATCAGGCTCTGATCCACCAGGAGGCCTGGTCACAGACCGGGCCGCGGGGGCGTTGACCCCCGGAACTCTCTCCAGGTAAACTCCAGGTAAACATGTTATCTTGGACTCAGGTCCAGTTGTTGTAATTCATCCTGGTCTGTATGTTATCTTGGACTCAGGTCCAGTTGTTGTAATTCATCCTGGTCTGTATGTTATCTTGGACTCAGGTCCAGTTGTTGTAATTCATCCTGGTCTGTATGTTATCTTGGACTCAGGTCCAGTTGTTGTAATTCGTCCTGGCCTACATGTTATCTTGGACTCAGGTCCAGTTGTTGTAATTCATCCTGGTCTGTATGTTATCTTGGACTCAGGTCCAGTTGTTGTAATTCATCCTGGCCTACATGTTATCTTGGACTCAGGTCCAGTTGTTGTAATTCATCCTGGTCTCTATGTTATCTTGGACTCAGGTCCAGTTGTTGTAATTCGTCCTGGCCTACATGTTATCTTGGACTCAGGTCCAGTTGTTGTAATTCATCCTGGTCTGTATGTTATCTTGGACTCAGGTCCAGTTGTTGTAATTCGTCCTGGCCTACATGTTATCTTGGACTCAGGTCCAGTTGTTGTAATTCATCCTGGCTGTGAGGAAAAAGTAGGTTATAAGTGGGGTTAGGGTTGTTCAGACAACCAGGAACCTTTAGCGAATTACGTCCCGCACTCCTATCTGGCGGACTGGGGCAAAACTCTGGTTCCTGGTTTCTGATGTGCTTCAATTTCTACTTCTGGCAGTACTTACCTTACCTGGCATGGGTTGAAGTTTGGAGAGTTTCCAGGGGTTATTCTTGTACTCTTCGATTTTTGACCAATAGTGCCTTGCCTTTGCTCCTTTTGTGAGTCTCTGTACTCTGTTCCTAACTTTGGAATTCATTTAGTGCTGCAATATCCTGTCTGAATTTCATATTATCTTATCTCAGTTCTTCAGTTCTTCGTTTAATCCTAACCTCTTTAACTGGTGCAATATTATCAAGGATGGTAGTGAACATTGTTCTGAATTTTTCCCAGGCATCGTTTACGTCCGTACAACTTGTTATCTCTGTCCAGTCACAATTATGTAGCCTATTTACCATTATTTCTTTGCTGTAGTTTCTAGTTGACCTCATTTTAATTGTCCTTTTCAGGCCTGTCCGATCCCCCAATGATTTTCCTGGTACAGTAAATGACGAGATAATCGCTAAGACTTGTAGTATTGACACCTGACTGGCTAATGTTGGTAGAGCGATTACAAAGGCTGTGGTCTAATATGTTGGCTGAGAACTGTGTGATCCAGGTTGGTGTATTAATTAGTTGAGTGTAACTAGAATTTGCTTATACCTATTACAGAGCCCATTATTTTGCTGTTGGAAACACTTATTGAAATCTCTCGATATCACTGTCTCAGAATTGCTATCAATTCCGGACAAGACTCAAAAAATCCTCTAAGAATTGATCAAAGGGGAGGCGAGGTAACTAGTTCTTACTAGGATTGGTTGAGTCTTGGGTAACAATACCTCAAGCCATGTAATCTCCAGTTTGTCATTCATATCAGGTCTTGGGTTGTAGGCTATGTAATTTCTTACATAAGCACACAGCCCACCGCCGTTTCAATTCCTATCTGAGCTCTTTGTTGTAATCTTCCATTTTGACCTCGTCATCAGTCACCATGACATCCGTCCAGGATTCAGAGATGGATAAAACTGCCGCCCTAGTTCTATTAGTTTGAATCTTAATCTTTGTCATCTTGGGTAAGAGTGACCTCGTGTTGACATGAATAAAGTGAAGGCCTGTTTTCTTTAAATAGTCATAATCATCAATATTTGGCAAGGGGATATTAGTCTTAATAAAGTTTGATAAGTCAATGTCAACACTACCGAAGGGTAATTGGATTTGAGTGTATTTGTTACAAACATTAACATGACCAAACATACAACCATAATGCACCCACCCTTTACACGTTCTTCGTATGACGTATTTTCTGTTCTTCTTTCGTGTCTTAGCCCTCTTCAAGGGAAGGGGAGCTCCTTGACGTGGCAAAGAGGCTCTTTGAGATATTAGACCCGTTGGTCTCCTTCCTCAGATCGAACCTAATTACACCCAATCCTCCCTTCCCTATCCCACCCTCCCCAACCCCCCATTTTCCCTTTCCTCCCCCCTCCCAACCCTCATTTTTTCTCGTCCTGTTTGTAGCCTCTGGGATCCTCCCCTCTGGCATTACAGTTTAAAGGTAGGGGGAAGTGTGCCGAGGTTCATCCCGTTCTGTAGGGTTTTTCGGGTGTGGTGTAGTTTGCCGAGGAATATGGATTATCTGGAGGCGCCCTGCACCCTTCCCGGATTTCCGAGAGGTGGGGCGGGGTGTCCTGCAGGTGACGGGTGTATCTCCAGAGGCTGTTTGCCGGTTCTGGGAGGCGGCAGCCGAAGGAGATATGTTTTGTGGTGGGTTTCCGACAACCCTCTCTTTTGCCCGCAGAAGTAGCTGGGTAGATGTGAGATTGCTATCCCAGAGTGCTGGTTTACTGACATGAAGGGTAGTGCATGACACGGGTTCTGCACTGCTTGCAGTCTCGAGGTCCTCTAGCATGAAAGGGGGGACTTACGGCCCTTTCATGCCTTATAGTGACTGTCCCTCCAATGTCCCTCTTTTTTTTCTTTCCTTCATTCTTTTCTCTAAAATAATAAGAAAGAAGTACCACTATCATGGAGTCTTCGTTCTGTGATAACTCTCCTCATCCCAGGCCCCTTTCTGTTACCACATCCTGTTCTGACCCAGCTTCGTTACTGACCATTCTCCAGACTTTTCCCATACCCCTGTACCTTTTGCTGGTGATGCTTCTTCACCTGCTCCAGGTGCTGAAGCTCCATCCATTTCCTCTAGTGCCTCTGCCTCTTGCACGCCTTTAACTATGCGTCCGGCTTCCCTGAATATGGTTCTTAAATGTCTCAGAACATTTGCTGATGACGGTTCTTCGATGTCTGCTCATTCCACCCAGAAACGACCTATGCAACACCCCCTTCCCTTTACGCACCTTGTTTACAAGTATGCAGTGGACTAAATTCTTTTCCCTACAACTGACATCTCCAACTGATTATCTTTCAGATCATAGTATTGGTAAAACTCTTTTACGATACATTGGTCAAAATATATCTTTTCACGATCTTCGAAGTAGTGTGAGCATCATTACAGTTCAGAATGCAGAACAAGCTTGTGATCTTTCCCACCTTACTTTCATAGATAACGTTCCTATCAAAGTTCACAAGCACACTACTCTCAATTCTTGATGCAGTACGGTAGTTTTTCCGCATACCATTGTACAGTGTGATTTTCAGTCTTGCTGTGGCGATATTTTGGAGCAATTAACCCTTCACGATCTTCCAATTCTCAAAGTGAATACTTATGTTCTGCCTGCTCACAGGCGGAGGTGCTTTCTCAGTAACATTGCCTGCTTAACCTTTGACTGCTGTGAACTCCCGTCCTCCATTTATATCGCGGGCCATCGCCTAGAGGTTTGTACGGTGGCTCCTTCACCCCAACATTGTCAAAATTGCTGGCGCATCGGACACCCCAGTAAATACTGCAGATCTGCGGCAGAATGCCCGGTCTGTGGTGCCATGAAACATGCCAATGCATCTTGCAGTCTTCCCCTCACTTACAATAAAAAAAAGGCACAATACCGTGACTGGAACAATAAACAAATAACCCGCACATAGAAAAGAGGAGCTTACGACGACGTTTCGTACAAAGTCACACTGTGTGACTTTGTAAATGGTCCAAGATGGACCTAAACGTCGTTGTAAGCTCCTCTCTTCTATGTGCAGGTTATTTGTGCATATTTCCCCCCCCCCCACTTGTCTTAATTGCAATGAATCTCATTCTTCTTTTTCCCACCGACGTCAGGTCTATCTCAATTAACGAGAAATCCGTTGTCTTAAGGAGAGCAAAGGCCTTATGGTATGGCTGTCTCTCGGCTCTGCCTTCAGAGGAATCTTCCTCGTGTTCCTTATTCTCGAGTAGCTAGGAGACCTCCAACCTTGACGGTCTCCCAGCCTACCAGCTCCTCTGATGCCATGTCTTCCGGGGTCACCCTCATCTCTAATTCTTTTGTGGTCTTACCCTCTGAAACCCCCACCTCCTTACCTCTTCCTACTTCTACCTCTTCATCTTCTCACCTGCTGGTTTCTCAATATCCAGGCCCTTTTCAACAAGATCAATGCAGCCGAACCATCAATAAAGTTTACACTTGAACTCGAAAACGATGGCAAACTTCCTTTCCTCGACGTTCTCTTGTGCAGATCTCACGACAGTGACAAACTTCTCTTCAATAGTCCTCATTGACTTCTTCTTGAGAGCTCTTCGCATCTCCAGCCCTTGTTTTCTTGAAGAATGTACTTACATAACACAAGTCTTTACACGTCTTCAGTTCCCATCTTTCTTCATCCGAGACTGCAGACTCAAGGCACAAGCTATCCTCAACAAACCACATATGGAACAACCCCCTAAGCAGTTCATAGTGCTCCCATGTGGTGATGTTGCCACGAATACTCGCCGGGCACTTGTTATGAGTAACATCAACGTTTCCACCATAAACACATCATCTATCAAAGACCTCACTACGAAACGCAGCCCCACACCTCTAACTTCTACAGCAGGCGTCTACACTATCCCCTGTCCCAAGAAATATGTAGGCGAGACAGGCAGAGATCTTGCAGTCCGCTTGAATGAGCATCGAAATGCCTCTAACAGAGACGATGTAAGGTACGCCTGTGTCCTCCACAGAGACTCCACGGGGCATTTGATGAACTGGAATGAGGCACAACTCGTTCTCACCGAACCAGACCTCAGATGCCAACGGTGCCTAGAAGCCTCACTAATCGCCGTCACGACACTATAGAACGTAACACTGGAAACTACAAAATTTCAAAAACATTGGCGTACATGATACTTAAGCAGGCTAAGCAGCACCAACCCAACAACACAGGAGTCACATGATTTCATCGTCTACCCGTCCTCATCCCAACATGGCATTCTTCAGGTCACCATGCGTCACTCACTGAGAAGGTGTCTAAGGCACCATGCGTGGGTGTCTAAGGCACCATGCGTGGGTGTCCCAGGCACCATGCGTGGGTGTCTAAGGCACCATGCGTGGGTGTCTAAGGCACCATGCGTGGGTGTCCCAGGCACCATGCGTGGGTGTCTAAGGCACCATGCATGGGTGTCCCAGGCACCATGCTTGGGTGTCCCAGGCACCATGCGTTCGTGTCCCAGGCACCATGCATGGGTGTCCCAGGCACCATGCGTGGGTGTACCAGGCACCATGCGTGGGTGTCCCAGGCACCATGGGTGGGTGTCTAAGGCAGCATGCGTGGGTGTCTAAGGTACCATGCGTGGGTATCTAAGGCACCATCCGTGGGTGCCTAAGGCACCATGCGTGGGTGTCTAAGGCACCATGCGTGGGTGTCCCAGGCACTATGCGTGGGTGTCTAAGGCACCATGCGTGGGTGTGTAAGGCACCATGCGTGGGTGTCCCAGGCACCATGCGTGGGTGTCCCAGGCACCATGCATGGGTGTCCCAGGCACCATGCATGGGTGTCCCAGGCACCATGCGTGGGTGTCCCAGGCACCATGCGTGGGTGTCCCAGGCACCATGCATGGGTGTCCCAGGCACCATGCATGGGTGTCCCAGGCACCATGCGTGGGTGTCCCAGGCACCATGCGTGGGTTTACTCCAGGTAAACTCCAGCACCATGTGTGGGTGTCCTAGGCACCATGCGTGGGTGTCCCAGGCACCATGCGTGAGTGTTCTAGGCACCATGCATTGGTGTCCTAGGCACCATGCATGAGTGTCCTAGGGACCATGCTTGGGCGTCCCAGGAACCATGCATGGGTGCCACAGGCACCATGCGTGGGTGTCTAAGGCACGATGCGTGGGTGTCCCAGGCACTATGCGTGGGTGTCTAAGGCACCATGCGTGGGTGTGTAAGGCACCATGCGTGGGTGTGTAAGGCACCATGCGTGGGTGTCCCAGGCACCATGCATGGGTATCCCAGGCACCATGCTTGGGTGTCCCAGGCACCATGCGTGGGTGTCCCAGGCACCATGCGTGGGTGTCCTAGGCACCATGCGTGGGTGTCCCAGGCACCATGCGTGGGTGTTCTAGGCACCATGCATTGGTGTCCTAGGCACCATCCATGAGTGTCCTAGGGACCATGCTTGGGCGTCCCAGGAACTATGCATGGGTGTCCTAGGCACCATGCGTGGGTGTCCCAGGCATTATGCCTGGGTGCCACAGGCACCATGCGTGGGTGTCCTAGGCAACATGCGTGGGTGTCTCAGGCACCATGCATGGGTGTCTAAGGCACCTTGCGTGGGTGTCTAAGGCACCATGCGTGGGTGTCCCAGGCACTATGCGTGGGAGTCTAAGGCACCATGCGTTGGTGTGTAAGGCAACATGCATGGGTGTCCCAGGCACCATGCGTGGGTGTCTAAGGCACCATGCATGGGTGTCCCAGTCACCATGCGTGGGTGTCCCAGGCATCATGCATGGGTGTCCCAGGCACCATGCGTGGGTGTCCTAGGCACCATGCATTGGTGTCCTAGGCACCATGCATGAGTGTCCTAGGGACCATGCGTGGGCGTCCCAGGAACCATGCATGGTTGTCCTAGGCACCATGCGTGGCTGTCCCAGGCATTATGCCTGGGTGCCACAGGCACCATGCGTGGATGTCTAAGGCACCATGCGTGGGTGTCTAAGGCACCATGCGTGGGTGTCTAAGGCACCATGCGTGGGAGTCTAAGGCACCATGCGTGGGAGTCTAAGGCACCATGCGTGGGTGTGTAAGGCACCATGCATGGGTGTCCCAGGCACCATGCTTGGTTGTCCAAGGCACCATGCGTGGCTGTCGAAGGCAGCATGCCTGGGTGTCTAAGGCACCATGCGTGGGTGTCTAAGGCACCATGCGTGGGTGTCTAAGGCACCATGCGTGGGTGTCTAAGGCACCATGCGTGGGTGTCTAAGGCACCATGCGTGGGTGTCCCAGGCACTATGCGTGGGTGTCTAAGGCACAATGCGTTGGTGTGTAAGGCACCATGCGTGGGTGTCACACCATGCGTGGGTGTCCCAGGCACCATGCGTGGGTGTCCCAGGCACCATGCGTGGGTGTCCCAGGCACCATGCGTGGGTGTCCCAGGCACCATGCGTGGGTGTCCCAGGCACCATGCGTGGGTGTCCCAGGCACCATGCGTGGGTGTCCCAGGCACCATGCGTGGGTGTCCCAGGCACCATGCGTGGGTGTCCCAGGCACCATGCGTGGGTGTCCCAGGCACCATGCGTGGGTGTCCCAGGCACCATGCGTGGGTGTCCCAGGCACCATGCGTGGGTGTCCCAGGCACCATGCGTGGGTGTCCCAGGCACCATGCGTAGGTGTCCCAGGCACCATGCGTGAGTGTCCCAGGCACCATGCGTGGGTGTCCCAGGCACCATGCTTGGGTGTCCCAGGCACCATGCGTGGGTGCCCCAGGCACCATGGATGGGTGTCCCAGGCACCATGCGTGGGTGTCCCAGGCACCACGCGTGGGTGTCCCAGGCACCATGCATGGGTGTCCCAGGCACCATGCGTGGGTGTCCCAGGAACCATGCGTGGGTGTCCCAGGCACCATGCGTGGGTGTCCCAGGCACCATGCGTGGGTGTCCCAGGCACCATGCGTGGGTGTCCCAGGCACCATGCGTAGGTGTCCCAGGCACCATGCGTGGGTGTCCCAGGCACCATGGGTGGGTGTCCCAGGCACCATGCGTGGGTGTCCCAGGCACCATGCGTGAGTGTCCCAGGCACCATGCGTGGGTGTCCCAGGCACCATGCGTGAGTGTCCCAGGCACCATGCGTGGGTGTCCCAGGCACCATGCGTGGGTGTCCCAGGCACCATGCGTGGGTTCCCCAGGCACCATGGATGGGTGTCCCAGGCACCATGCGTGGGTGTCCCAGGCACCACGCGTGGGTGTCCCAGGCACCATGCATGGGTGTCCCAGGCACCATGCGTGGGTGTCCCAGGCACCATGCGTGGGTGTCCCAGGCACCATGCGTGGGTGTCCCAGGCACCATGCGTGGGTGTCCCAGGCACCATGCGTGGGTGTCCCAGGCACCATGCGTGGGTGCCCCAGGCACCATGCGTGGGTGTCCCAGGCACCATGCGTGGGTGTCCCAGGCACCATGCGTGGGTGCCCCAGGCACCATGCGTGGGTGTCCCAGGCACCATGCGTGGGTGTCCCAGGCACCATGCGTGGGTGTCCCAGGAGCACTGTGACAAAGGATCCTCTGATTGGTAGTTTTACCCCTTTTACATAATTGCATTATTTTACTATAAACGAAATTTACGATTTACGAATCAATTTTCCCCATAAGAAATAATGTAAATACAATTAATCCGTTCCTGACACCCAGAAGTATTAAAACAAAAATTTTTTTAACATGAAGTATGCATGTAGTACATAAACAATACAATGGGAAATGATGAATGAAACATTAACATCATGACACTTACCTTTATTGGAGATTCTTCTTAGTGTATGGGAGACTGGAGGACGAGAGAGAGTGGATTGTTTATAGTTTGGAAGGGGAATCCCCTTCCATCAACACCTCAGGTACCATTTGCTTTTCTGGGGTTGCTTCTCTTCTCTGTTTCTTAATGCCACTAGGACCACCTTGAGAGTCACTGGAGTCCTGTCTCACAAAATAACTGTGGAGAGAGCTCTGTTTCTGGCGTCTCTTTAACACTACCCTAAAATGGCCGAAGACTTTGTCACTGTACATGTTGCCAACCTGGCTTGCAACAACCTAGTTAGGGTGATGTTTCTCCATAAAGCTTTCCATCTTACCCCACATAGTAAAAATCTCTTTAATTACTGAAGAAGGCACCTTCTTCCATCTCTCTTCCTCCTCCTCTGCAGCAAGATTCTGAGCTGCGATGTATTGCTCTTCCTGCTGAAGCTCCTGCAGCTCCTCAGTGGTGAGCTCCTCATTGTGGTCTTCCACCAATTCTTGCACATCCTCCAAACTCACATCCAACCCCATGGAACTCCCCAGTGCCACAATTGATTTTACAACAGACATAGGCTCATTAGGGTCAGTCCCAAATTCTTCAAAATCCCTCTTGTCGACACAATCTGGCCACAATTTTCTCCAGACAGAGTTCAAAGTCCTGGTAGTCACTCCCTCCCAAGCCATACCTATAAGGGTTATGCAGTGGAGAATGCTGAAGTGTTCTCTCCAAAATTCCCTTATGGTCAAGTGAGTGTCTGTGGTCACAGTCAAGCACCTGTGAAACATTGCTTTTGTGTAGAGTTTTTTAAAGTTTGCAATAACCTGCTGGTCCATGGGTTGGAGGAGAGGAGTGGTATTCGGGGGCAAGAACTTTACTGTGATGAACCCAAACTCCTCGAAAATTAGGTCATCCAAGTTTGGAGGATGAGCAGGTGCATTGTCCATTACTAGCAGGCACTTGAGATCCAATTTCTTTTCCAGGAGATACTCCTTCACACTAGGGCCAAACACTTCATTGAACCACTCGACGAAAATTTCCCTCGTGACTCATGCCTTACTATTAGATTTCCAAAACACACACAATTTACTCTTCATAACATTGTTTTCCCTGAACACTCTGGGGTTTTCAGAATGGTACACTAGTAATGGCTTCACTTTGAAATCCCCACTAACATTAGCACAGAACATTAGCGTCAGCCTGTCTTTCATAGGATTGTGTCCTGGCATTGCCTTTTCCTCTTGTGTAATGAAGGTCCTCTTTGGCATTTTCTTCCAAAAGAGGCCTGTTTCGTCACAATTGAACACTTGTTCAGGTTTCAGTCCTTCAGCCTCTATGTACTCCTGGAATTCATGCACATATTTTTCAGCCACCTTGAGGTCCGAACTAGCAGCCTCACCATGCCTTACCACACTATGTATAAATCTCTCAAACCAGCCTTTGCTGGCCTTAATTCACTCACTTCACCACTATTTGCAGGCAATTTCTTTACCAAATCTTCATGCAACTGCCTAGCCTTTTCACAAATAAACGAAGTCATAAGAGTATCTCCTGCTAATTGTTTCTCATTTATCCACACCAATAATAACTTCTCAACCTCTTCCAGTACTGGTGATCTCATTTTTGTCAGCATAGTTACTCCTTTTGCAACAACAGCATCCTTTATTTCATTTTTCTTGGCCACTATGGAACATAAGGTTGTGTAGGGTTTCTTATACATCCTGGACAGTTCGGCCACACTTGTACCACTTTCATATTGTTCAATGATGGTTTTCTTAAATTCAATCGTATTTCTCACCTTCTTTACCACAGGCTTGGCACTAGGAGCTTTCTTTGGAGCCATGGTAGCTTATTTAGTACTTGCAAGCACTAAAATAAATGGAATATTATGAAATATTTCGCTGGAGCACGTGAGGGGACCTTCGCTCACTGGTAAACAATGCCAGACTGGCTGCCGCCCTGGCTCACGCCGTGGGTACGCGTCCCGGACGAGCTACGACTCGCGAGTCAACCTATGAAAGAGAGTCCATGTTTATACGAAAATACCTCTATGATTGGCGAATTTTACGATTGCCGGGAACTACGAAAAGGGGGGGACCACTGTATACAGAAGATGAGGTAATCAGTCCCTCAACCTTGGAGTAGATGCGAAGAGCACCGTAGTCGTGGAGATTCTGGATGGCGAAATGTCTACAATAAAGATACCCAGATGTTGCACAAGTGTCTTAATTTCATCTTGTCGGATTATATATCATTCTTGCACATAGAAGGAGTGTAGATGAATGGTTCAGAGAACCGACATGTTGATAAATTAGACACATGTGCAACTCTTGGGTATCTTTATTGAGGAAACGTTTCGCCACACAGTGGCTTCATCAGTCCATACAAAGGAGAATCTTGAAGAACAGGAGGAGAATGAGGTAATCAAAATTAATTTTTTATGAGAGAGCCACAAAATTTGGTTAATACAAGCCTATCCGATGTTATCCTGACGCCAAATGACTTCGAACAGGCGATAAATGACATGCCCATGCACTCTGCCACAGGGCCAGACTCATGGAACTCCGTGTTCATCAAGAACTGCCTTTTCCATCCTATGGAGAGGGAGCATGGACGCGGGGGTTGGCCCACAGTTACTAAAAACAACAGGCATAGCCCCACTCCACAAAGGGGGCAGTAAAGCAACAGCAAAGAACTACAGACCGATAGCACTATCATCCCATATCATAAAAATCTTTGAAAGGGTCCTAAGAAGCAAGATCACTGCCCATCTAGAAACCCATCAGTTACACAACCCAGGGCAACATGGGTTTAGAACAGGTCGCTCCTGTCTGTCTCAACTATTGGATCACTACGACAAGGTCCTAAATGCACCAGAAGACAAAAAGAATGCAGATGTAATATATACAGACTTTGCAGAAGCCTTCGACAAGTGTGACCATGGCGTAATAGCGCACAAAATGCGTGCTAAAGGAATAACAGGAAAAGTCGGTCGATGGATCTATAATTTCCTCACTAACAGAACACAGAGAGTAGTCGTCAACAGAGTAAAGTCCGAGGCAGCTACGGTGAAAAGCTCTGTTCCACAAGGTACAGTACTCGCTCCCATCTTGTTCCTCATCCTCATATCCGACATAGACAAGGATGTCAGCCACAGCACCGTGTCTTCCTTTGCAGATGACACCCGAATCTGCATGACAGTGTCTTCCATTGCAGACACTGCAAGGCTCCAGGCGGACATCAACCGAATCTTTCAGTGGGCTGCAGAAAACAATATGAAGTTCAACGATGAGAAATTTCAATTACTCAGATATGGTAAACACGAGGAAATTAAATCTTCATCAGAGTACAAAACAAATTCTGGCCACAAAATAGAGCAAAACACCAACGTCAAAGACCTGGGAGTGATCATGTCGGAGGATCTCACCTTCAAGGACCATAACATTGTATCAATCGCATCTGCTAGAAAAATGACAGGATGGATAAAGAGAACCTTCAAAACTAGGGAGGCCAAGCCCATGATGACACTCTTCAGGTCACTTGTTCTATCTAGGCTGGAATATTGCTGCACACTAACAGCACCTTTCAAGGCAGGTGAAATTGCTGACCTAGAAAATGTACAGAGAACCTTCACGGCACGCATAACGGAGATAAAACACCTCAGTTACTGGGAGCGCTTGAGATTCCTAAAACTGTATTCCCTGGAACGCAGGCGGGAGAGATACATGATTATATACACCTGGAAAATCCTAGAGGGACTAGTACCGAACTTGCACACGAAAATCACTCACTACGAAAGCAAAACACTTGGCAGACGATGCAACATACCCCCAATGAAAAGCAGGGATGTCACTAGCACGTTAAGAGACCATACAATAAGTGTCAGGGGCCCGAGACTGTTCAACTGCCTCCCAGCATACATAAGGGGGATTACCAACAGACCCCTGGCAGTCTTCAAGCTGGCACTGGACAAGCACCTAAAATCGGTTCCTAACCAGCCGGGGTGTGGCTCGTACGTTGGTTTGCGTGCAGCCAGCAGCAACAGCCTGGTTGATCAGGCTCTGATCCACCAGGAGGCCTGGTCACAGACCGGGCCGCGGGGGCGTTGACCCCCGGAACTCTCTCCAGATAGCCCCTCCAGATAGCCCCCAATCAGTCCCTCAACCTTGAGTCAATGTCGTCAGTCCATCAATCTTGAATAGAATACAACATACCTGCGGAGAAGGAGCTTATAAACCGTATGGCAGGAGAGGTGCAGCAGTCATAGGTCGTGTCACATTTGTTCAATGTGGAAGTAGGTCGTGCCCAAGAATTAGGCAGGCGAAGAATTCCCAAGTATTAAGATCCCAAGAAGTTGCTGTGACTGACAGGTTTGTAGATGAATGGTTCAGAGAACCGACATGTTCATAAGCTCCTTCTCCGCACGTATGCCGTATTCTATTCAAGATTGATGGACTGACCACATCGACTCAAGGTTGAGGGACTGATTACCTCATTCTCCTCCTGTTCTTCAAGATTCTCCTATGTATAGACTGATGAAGCCACTGTGTGGCGAAACGTTTCCTCAATAAAGATACCCAAGAGTTGCACATGTGTCTAATTTATCAACATAGAAGGAATGTTTTATGTGCTAATGCTACTTAGGGACAAATTTTGTTGGAGTTTGTTCAATAACTGTATCTTGTTCGTTTAGTGCTGATGTGTTTGTCTCAGCGAACATTATTGGCTTGGTTATTTTATGATAAGATCTGTGTCAGGTTTTTTTCCCCAGATAAATAAACTAACAACTGTGTGAGTGAACTTATTTGTATATGTTGTACTTTGGTTCACTTCTCATATTTAATGTAATTTACAGGAGATTGTGCCATGTTGTGGCTGGGGAGCGAGTGGCTGGCTTGGAACATGGAAATGTTCACCGACTTGGTCATCAAAGTGTTGATTGTCCTGACGATGGTCTGGTACTACAAGAGACAGCAGAAGGTGAGTACAGGAGGATGTAGGTGTTGTACCCTAGCTTAATAAGGTGCCAGGCTGGTAGGTGACAGAAATTACCTATCTTAACACAAATGGTCCAAGTCGGACCGAAACGTCATCGTAAGCTTCTCTCTTTTATGTGCGGGTTATTTGTGTATCGTTCCAGTCACGGTATTGTGCCTCTTTTTTCTTATTTATAAACCACTAACTATTTTTGATGTTACAGAACACTAAAAGATCTTTATCTTATTTTGAGAAAACTTATGCAAATTCTTCGAATGTCAATTAATAATTATGCACCTAGAGAGATCATTGATTTAAATAATGTGAAATCATCTTTAGAAATATCTGTATGTTAGAAGTGATCAAGGTTCCAGGACTGAAACGTTTTCCAATAAATATGCCGTAGTGTTTGCTTACGTGTCTTTCTAAACCAACATGTCGGTGATAAATTAGACACATGTGCAACTCTTGGGTATTTTTATTAAGGAAACGTTTCGCCACACAGTGGCTTCATCAGTTCATACACAGGAGAAACTTGAAGAACAGGAGGAGAATGAGGTTGACCGCATCAACCTTGAGTTGATGCGGTCAGTCCATCAGTCTTGAATAGAATACGGCATATGAGTGGAGAAGCAGCTTATAAACCAAGACAGGAGAGGTGCAGCAGTTGGTGTCGTATTTGCCCAATGTGGAAGTAGGTCGTGCCCAAGGGTTAGGCAAGCGGAGAATTCCCAAGTATTAGGATCCCAAGAAATTGCAGTGTCTGACAAGATTGTAGATGAATGGTTCATAGAACCGACATGTTGATAAATTAGACACATGTGCAACTCGTGGGTATCTTTATTAAGGAAACGTTTCGCCACACAGTGGCTTCATCAGTCCATACAAAGGAGAAACTTGATGAACAGGAGGAGAATGAGGTAATCCGTCCCTCAGCCTTGGAGGTGGTGTATAGAGCACCACCTTCAAGGCTGATGGACTGATTACCTCATCTTTCGTAGATAGTTCTTCTGATTTCTTATTATGTCCAAGAATCTGTATTGATAAAGCCACTGGATGGTGAAACGTCTACAATAAAGATAACCAGATGTTGCACAAGTGTCTTAACTTTCATCTTGTCGGTATTGTATACCTGTCTTGCTCTACCCAAGAGTTGCACATATGTCTAATTTATCAACGTGTCGGTTCTGTGAACCATTCATCTACAAACCAACTTGTCTGTATTTATTACCAAGGTTTGTACCATCTTGTCTGACACTGCAACACACTATGGACATAGCATACAGAGAATAACTTTCTCTCCTACTCAAAACTAATAGTCTTCGTAACCGACACAACTTCCTAGAAGACTGTCTTGCTGAGATGGTGGTACCACGGTCCACTCCTCCACAACTCACCTAGACACCCTTTCTCTCCTGCTGTTTACGCCCACCTTAGAGTAAGTGCCGATGAACTGCGACATGCTCACAAGGAGGCCTCATTACGTGTCGCTCAGATTCGTGCTTCACTTCCCACTCCTGAAAGAAGAACGGCAGAATATATATACTCGTCCAAACTACCACTGCCAACATCCAACAAAAAATTGAAGCTATCACGAAAACTACAAGACAACTCACTACAAATAGGTTTGTTACTAATGGTATTCAGAGTCTTTTTTGTTGGCCAGTTCCATAGTTTTAGATGAACTGGACAACACAATAAAAAAGATATCAATACGTTCTGGGCTCCAAATTATGGATCAGTATGCCTAAATTCATTTTTTCGGAAAGATTATGGAATCAACAATTATAGATGCAATACGAAACCATCGTGAAAGACCCAATTTGATTTGTGAATCTCAGCACGGACTTACGATGAGGCATTCCTGTCGTTGGAATTTATTAACTTTTTTCTCTATAGCATTTGAGGAAGTAGACTGATAATGAATGCGATATTGAGTATATGGAGTTAATGATGGCCTATGATAGAGCGTCACATAGGCAGCTAATGAAGGAAGCAGTTACACACGATATACCTGCAGCACCTGGAGAGGGTATCGGGGGTCAACAGCCCCACGACCCGGTCTGAGACCAGGCCTTGTTGTGTATCAGGGTCTGATCAACCAGGCTGTTACTGCTGGCCGCACGAAACCCGACGTACTAACCAGATCCCGGCTCGTCAGGTACTGACTTTAGGTGCCTGTCCAGTGCCTTCAAGAAGGCAGCCAGGGGTCTATTTGTAATCCCTCTTATGTATGCTGGGAGGTAGTTGAACAGTCTTGATCCCCTGATACTGTGTTGTCTCTTAGAGTACTCGTCGCTCCCCTGCTTTTCATTGGGGGAATGTTGCATCTCCTGCCGAGCGTAAATTATCATGTACCTTTCTCGCCTGCGTTCCGGGGAATACAAATCAAGAGACTTCAAACTTTCCAAGTAATTTATCTGCGCTTATGTGTGCCGTGAAAGTTCTCTATACACTCTCTAGGTCAGCAATTCCGCCAGCCTTGAAAGGGCCAGTTAGTGTACAGAAGTATTCCAGCCTAGAGAGAACAAGCAATTTGAAGAGAATCATCATGGGCTTTGCATCCCTAGTTTTGAAAGTTCTCATTATTCATTCTATCATTTTTCTAGCAGATGAGGTAGATACATTGTTGTGGTCTTTGAAGGCGAGATCCTCTGACATTATCACCCCCAGGTGCTTCACATTACTTTTCCGCTCTACTGTATGGTTAGAATTAGTGGTATTACCTGATAAAATCTTAATTTTCTCAAGTTTTCCATATCTGAGTAGTTGAAATTTCTCATCATTGAATTTCGTATTGTTTTCAGCGGCCCATTTGAAGGTTTGGTTGATGTCCGCTTGGAGTCTCGCGGTGTCTTCGATGGTAGTCACTATCATGGCAATTCGGGTGTCATCCGCAAAGGAAGACACGGAGCTATGGCTTACATCTCTGTCTATATCAGATATGGGGATGAGGAATAGGATGGGAGCGAGTACTGTGCCTTGTGGAACAGAGCTTTCCACTGTAGCTGCCTCAGACTTTACTCTGTTTACTATGACTCCTTGTGTTCTATTAGTTTGGACGTTATAGATTCATCTATCAACTTTTCCTGTTATTCCTTTCTCACGTATTTTGTGCATTATTACACCGCGGTCGCACTTGTTGAAACCTTTTGCAAAGTCCTTGTACAGTACATCTGCATTTTGTTTATCCTTGACAGCATCCAGGACCTTGTCATAGTGGTCCAGTAGCTGGCACAGGCAGGAGCGACCCACTCTAAACTAGTGTTGCCCTGGGTTGTGTAACTGATGGGAATCCAGGTGGTTGGAGATCTTGTTTCTTAGAACCCTTTCAAAGATTTTTTATGATATGGGTTGTTAGTGTTATCGGTCTGCAGTTCTTTACAATTATTTTACTGCCACTTTGTAGAGTGGTGCTGTATCTGTTGTTTTTAGTGAGTGTGGGATGACCCCCGTGTCCATGCTCCTTCTCCATGGCATTCTATGCTGAAGGCATTGTACGGACTTCTTGCAGTTCTTGATGAGCACTGAATTTTACGAGTCCGGGCATGGAGCAGAGTGAATGGGCATGTCATTAATTGCCTTTTCGAAATCGTGTGGTGTTTGGATAATATCAGAGATTTTATAAATTAGCAAATTTTGAGTCTCGGTTAAAAAGAAGATAATTTAGATTGTCGACCCTTTAATAAAAAAAGGCACAATACCGTGATTTTGTAAATGGTCCAAGTCGGACCGAAACGTCGTCGTAAACTCCTCTCTTCTATGTGCGGGTTATTTGTATATTGTCGACCCTTAGTCTGGTTAACGGCTCACTGAGCACCGATTCATATTAGGAATTTAGTATCTCACTCATTTCTTTGCTGTCATCTCTGTAGTTGAAATTAAGACATATGTGCAACATCTGGGTATCTTTATTGTAAACGTTTCGCCATCCAGTGGCTTTATCAATACAAATTCCAGGGCATAACTTGAAGATAGAAGAACTATGTACAGAAGATGAGGTAATCAGTCCCACAACCTAGGAGTAGGTGGGAAGAGCACCGTAGTCTTGGAGATTCTGAGGCAGAAGCAAGGTGCCTGACGCTTATATACTAACGTCAGGTGGAAATGGGACGGGTAGCAGACGAGGGCATAGTCACTGGTAGGCGGAATTCCCCAGTGGAAGTAGGTCCTACCCAGAGAGATGGGTTAGTTGTAGTAGTAGTTGTCGTAGTCGTGAAGGTTATGTACCTGTCCTCATGTACATTCCTCCAGTGGAAAAAGGACCTACTTCCACTGAGGAATCCCGCCTACCAGTGACTATGCCTTCGTCTGCTACCCGTCCCATTTCCACCTGACGTTAGTATATAAGCGTCAGGCACCTTGCTTCTGCCTCAGAATCTCCAAGACTACGGTGCTCTTCCCACCTACTCCTAGGTTGTGGGACTGATTACCTCATCTTCTGTACATAGTTCTTCTATCTTCAAGTTATGCCCTGGAATTTGTATTGATAAAGCCACTGGATGGCGAAACGTCTACAATACAGATACCCAGATGTTGCACATGTATACCATTCTTGAACAATCTCTGTAGTTCCCATCTCGCCTAAGCAGGGACCCAATACTAGATGTTTTACCCTTAGGTTTGGCATAAGAGAAGAAGTATTTTGGGTTTCTTTCAACTTCATTGATGGCTTTAAGTTTTTCCTGAGATTCTTGTCTCTTGTAAGATTCCTTAAGCTTATGTTCGACATTTTCTATTTCTCTGACCAGTGTCTCTCTTCGTATTTCAGATATATGTATATAGAGTATCTCTCTCTTTCTAGTTTACATCTTCTCTTTTTCTTAATGGAATATGCCTTGAGCAGACCCCAGATGCCACAGAGTTAGTTTTTTCTAGGCAATGGCTCTGATCCGTGTTGTTTAGGACATCTTCCCAGCTTGTTTCATTTAGAAAATGAATGACTTGTTCCCATTGTATGAGAAATTGTTTTCGGGGTCGAGTCATGGTTGACCAAGAGACAAGAGAGAGAGAGAGTTTGCTTAAATATGGAGAATTAGGAATCGGGAATCCTTACTTTTGGAATGGCACTGGGCTGAGTATTGGGCCCCATTTTGGTCAAAATCTACATAAACGACATAGATGGGGTAATAAATAGCGAGATAACTGAGTAGCATTAAAAATAAGTTTTACATCTCCATTAGTGGATGTTGTTTGGTGTGAGTTGGACCTGCTGGTAGACCTGGTAGGCCTACTGCCCTGCTCCACTATTCTTAGGTTTATCCGCTCTTGTGTCCATGGAGTGGCATGTGGCCTAACAAATTCATGTACGTAAATCCGATATCCACACATGCTAAAAATAAACACAAATTATAAATAATAAAAAAAGGCAGGTGTCTTGAAACAATATAATCTACTGACCGTTCATTACCACACAAAGAAGGTTTATCTCTAACATATAAAGAGGCCGCAGTGTCCAGCTCCATAGGTTTTGATCGACTGGCCAACACAGCGAACGATCTCACGTCTAGGATGAAGTTTTGGGTATCACAGTGTTAGAATGTGGTGCTGAATCGTAGTTTTACCAATAGCCTATTTGTCCTATTACAACTTCACAAGTGCCCAAAAAATCGAACACGCATTACAGTTATGACAAAAATCTGCAGAGGATTGTAGGTTAACATGTATGACGTCCTTAAACGTACAGTCGTTGTGCACTTGTTTTGGTTTTGTCATAAACCTAATTACCCACTGCTGATAACATTGTTTTAACATATTAATTACCCACTGCTGATAACATTGTTTTAACATATTAATTACCCACTGCTGATAACATTGTTTTAACATATTAATTACCCACTACTAATAATATTGTTTTAACATATTAATTACCCACTACTAATAACATTGTTTTAACATATTAATTACCCACTGCTAATAACATTGTTTTAACATATTAATTACCCACTACTAATAACATTGTTTTAACATATTAATTACCCACTGCTGATAACATTGTTTTAACATATTAATTACTCACTGCTGATAACATTGTTTTAACATATTAATTACTCACTGCTGATAACATTGTTTTAACATATTAATTACCCACTGCTAATAACATTGTTTTAACATATTAATTACCCACTACTAATAACATTGTTTTAACATATTAATTACCCACTACTAATAACATTGTTTTAACATATTAATTACCCACTACTAATAACATTGTTTTAACATATTAATTACCCACTACTAATAACATTGTTTTAACATATTAATTACCCACTGCTGATAACACTGTTTTAACATGTTAATTACCCACTACTAATAACATTGTTTTAACATATTAATTACCCACTGCTGATAACATTGTTTTAACATATTAATTACCCACTGCTAATAACATTGTTTTAACATATTAATTACCCACTACTAATAACACTGTTTTAACATGTTAATTACCCACTACTAATAACATTGTTTTAACATGTTAATTAGATTATAGTTTAAAGAAGATATATTTCTACTTACAAATGTTACTGGGAAATAAATAATTTCTTTCTTAACATTTATATTTGTGATGAAAAATTAATAACATTGCTAGATGTTTACCTGCGAAATATATTTTAAAAACATTCAGAAAATAAATATTTCATATAATTTATATTTTGGAATAGAATGTGAAATAGTATTAACATATATGAAGAACACTTTAAATTGGACGTCAAATTTCGTTTATCAGAAGTTTGAAAATAATTAGAGATTATCTTCATAGATTATACATAACTTTTCACTAAAATTAAGCTAACAAAATTATTAAAGGAATTTAACCCTCAGGCAACAGACTCACATATAACTGTCTACTGCAGTCCTCTGCACTCAGGCAACAGACTCACATATAACTGTCTACTTGCAGTCCTCTGCACTCAGGCAACAGACTCACATATAACTGTCTACTGCAGTCCTCTGCACTCAGGCAACAGACTCACATATAACTGTCTACTGCAGTCCTCTGCACTCACTGCATATAATTATCATTCCTGCAATACTTTGTACATTGGTAAAGCTAAGCGTCAACTGCGTTTTATGATGTGTCTGCTCTCTGGCAGTTCTATTACGACAAACAAGCATCAAGGTGAACCACTAATTAGCACCAAACGTCTATAATGCGATACCGAAAATCACTCGATGGATGCAAACAGGTCGCTCCTGTTTGTCTCAGCTACTGGATCACTACGACAAGGTCCTAAATGCACTAGAAGACAAAAAGAATGCAGATGTAATATATACAGACTTTGCAAAAGCCTTCGACAAGTGTGACCATGGCGTAATAGCGCACAAAATGCGCGCTAAAGGAATAACAGGAAAAATCGGTCGATGGATCTATAATTTCCTCACTAACAGAACACAGAGAGTAGTCGTCAACAGAGTAAAGTCCGAGGCAGCTACGGTGAAAAGCTCTGTTCCACAAGGCACAGTACTAGCTCCCATCTTGTTCCTCATCCTCATATCCGACATAGACAAGGATGTCAGCCACAGCACCGTGTCTTCCTTTGCAGATGACACCCGAATCTGCATGACAGTGTCTTCCATTGCAGACACTGCAAGGCTCCAGGCGGACATCAACCAAATCTTTCAGTGGGCTGCAGAAAACAATATGAAGTTCAACGATGAGAAATTTCAATTACTCAGATATGGTAAACATGAGGAAATTAAATCTTCATCAGAGTACAAAACAAATTCTGGCCACGAAATAGAGCGAAACACCAACGTCAAAGACCTGGGAGTGATTATGTCGGAGGATCTCACCTTCAAGGACCATAACATTGTATCAATCGCATCTGCTAGAAAAATGACAGGATGGATAATGAGAACCTTCAAAACTAGGGAGGCCAAGCCCAAGATGACACTCTTCAGGTCACTTGTTCTATCTAGGCTGGAATATTGCTGCACTCTAACAGCACCTTTCAAGGCAGGTGAAATTGCCGACCTAGAAAATGTACAGAGAACTTTTACGGCGCGCATAACGGAGATAAAACACCTCAATTACTGGGAGCGCTTGAGGTTTCTAAACCTGTATTCCCTGGAACGCAGGAGGGAGAGATACATGATTATATACACCTGGAAAATCCTAGAGGGACTAGTACCGAACTTGCACACGAAAATCACTCACTAGGAAAGCAAAAGACTTGGCAGACGATGCACCATCCCCCCAATGAAAAGCAGGGGTGTCACTAGCACGTTAAGAGACCATACAATAAGTGTCAGGGGCCCGAGACTGTTCAACTGCCTCCCAGCACACATAAGGGGGATTACCAACAGGCCCCTGGCAGTCTTCAAGCTGGCACTGGACAAGCACCTAAAGTCAGTTCCTGATCAGCCGGGCTGTGGCTCGTACGTTGGTTTGCGTGCAGCCAGCAGCAACAGCCTGGTTGATCAGGCGCTGATCCACCAGGAGGCCTGGTCACAGACCGGGCCGCGGGGGCGTTGACCCCCGAAACTCTCTCCAGGTAAACTCCAGGTAATTGAGGTTCAGACATGTATGCGTGGAGCCCCAGACCGACATAATGAGATTAGTCACGAGGGAGCATTCACCAAATTCAACTTCAATAACAAAAACATAAAGTGGGACCAAGTAAACCAAGTCCTAACCGATATAAGCTGGGAAGATATACTAAGCAACACAGACCCCAACTTATGCCTAGAACAGATTAACTTGGTGGCACTCGATGTATGCACAAGGCTTATTCCTCTAAGAAAGAGGAGGAGTAGATGTAAAATAGAAAGAGACAGGCGCTCCCTTTACAGGCGACGGAAAAGAATAACAGAGCACCTAAAAGAGGTCAATATATCTGAAATGCGTAGGGAGACACTGGTCAGAGAAATAGCAAACATCGAACTTAAGCTAAAGGAATCTTATAGGAGTCAGGAATCGCGGGAAGAACTAAAAGCCATAAATGAAATCGAAAGAAACCCAAAGTATTTCTTCTCCTATACCAAATCAAAGTCGAGAACAACGTCCAGTATTGGGCCCCTACTTAAACAAGATGGGTCCTACACAGATGACAGCAAGGAAATGAGTGAGCTACTCAAGTCCCAATATGACTCAGTTTTTAGCAAGCCGCTAACCAGACTGAGAGTCGAAGATCAAAATGAATTTTTTGAGAGAGCCACAGAATTTGGTTAACACAAGCCTATCTGATGTTATCCTGACGCCAAATGACTTAACAGGCGATAAATGACATGCCCATGCACTCTGCCCCAGGGCCAGACTCATGGAACTCCGTGCTCAAGAACTCCAAGAAGCCCCTATCACAAGCCTTTTCCATCCTATGGAGAGGGAGCATGGACACGGGGGTCGTCCCACAGTTACTAAAAACAACAGACATAGCCCCACTCCACAAAGGGGGCAGTAAAGCAACAGCAAAGAACTACAGACCGATAGCATTAACATCCCATATCATAAAAATCTTTGAAAGGGTCCTAAGAAGCAAGATCACCACGCATCCAGAAACCCATCAGTTACACAACCCAGGGCAACATGGGTTTAGAACAGGTCGCTCCTGTCTGTCTCAACTATTGGATCACTACGACAAGGTCCTAAATGCACTAGAAGATAAAAAGAATGCAGATGTAATATATACAGACTTTGCAAAAGCCTTCGACAAGTGTGACCACGGCGTAATAGCACACAAAATGCATGCTAAAGGAATAACAGGAAAAGTCGGTCGATGGATCTATAATTTCCTCACTAACAGAACACAGAGAGTAGTCGTCAACAGAGTAAAGTCCGAGGCAGCTACGGTGAAAAGCTCTGTTCCACAAGGCACAGTACTCGCTCCCATCTTGTTCCTCATCCTCATATCCGACATAGACAAGGATGTCAGCCACAGCACCGTGTCTTCCTTTCCAGATGACACCCGAATCTGCATGACAGTGTCTTCCATTGCAGACACTGCAAGGCTCCAGGCGGACATCAACCGAATCTTTCAGTGGGCTGCAGAAAACAATATGAAGTTCAACGATGAGAAATTTCAATTACTCAGATATGGTAAACACGAGCAAATTAAATCTTCATCAGAGTACAAAACAAATTCTGGCCACAAAATACAGCGAAACACCAACCTCAAAGACCTGGGAGTGATCATGTCGGAGGATCTCACCTTCAAGGACCATAACATTGTATCAATTGCATCTGCTAGAAAAATGACAGGATGGATAATGAGAACCTTCAAAACTAGGGAGGCCAAGCCCATGATGACACTCTTCAGGTCACTTGTTCTATCTAGGCTGGAGTATTGCTGCACACTAACAGCACCTTTCAAGGCAGGTGAAATTGCTGACCTAGAAAATGTACAGAGAACCTTCACAGCACGCACAACGGAGATAAAACACCTCAATTACTGGGAGCGCTTGAGGTTCCTAAAACTGTATTCCCTGGAATGCAGGCGGGAGATATACATGATTATATACACCTGGAAAATCCTAGAGGGACTAGTACCGAACTTGCACACGAAAATCACTCACTACGAAAGCAAAAGACTTGGCAGACGATGCAACATCCCCCCAATGAAAAGCAGGGGTGTCACTAGCACGTTAAGAGACCATACAATAAGTGTCAGGGGCCCGAGACTGTTCAACTGCCTCCCAGCATACATAAGGGGGATTACCAACAGACCCCTGGCAGTCTTCAAGCTGGCACTGGACAAGCACCTAAAGTCGGTTCCTGACCAGCCGGGCTGTGGCTCGTACGTTGGTTTGCGTGCAGCCAGCAGCAACAGCCTGGTTGATCTGGCTCTGATCCCCCAGGAGGCCTGGTCAAAGACCGGGCCGCGGGGGCGTTGACCCCCGAAACTCTCTCCAGGTAAACTCCAGGTAAATATACAAACTCATAGAACTGGACACATATACAAACTCATAGTACTGAACACATATACAAACTTATAGTACTGGACACATATACAAACTTATAGTACTGGACACATATACAAACTCATAGTACTGGACACATATACAAACTTATAGTACTGGACACACATATACAAACTTATAGTACTGGACACATATACAAACTTATAGTACTGGACACATATACAAACTTATAGTACTGGACACATATACAAACTTATAGTACTGGACACATATACAAACTTATAGTACTGGACACATATACAAACTTATAGTACTGGACACATATACAAACTTATAGTACTGGACACATATACAAACTTATAGTACTGGACACAAATACAAACTTATAGTACTGGACACATGTACAAACTTATAGTACTGGACACATATACAGGCTTATAGTACTGGACACATATACAACTTTATAGTACTGGACACATGTTCAAACTTATAGTAATGGACACATACAAACTTATAGTACTGGACACATATACAAACTTATAGTACTGGACACATATACAAACTTATAGTACTGGACACATATCAAACTTATAGTACTGAACACATATACAAACTTATAGTACTGGACACATATACAAACTTATAGTACTGGACACACATATACAAACTTATAGTACTGGACACACATACAAACTCATAGTACTGGACACATATACAAACTTATAGTACTGGACACATATACAACTTTATAGTACTGGACACATGTTCAAACTTATAGTAATGGACACATATACAAACTTATAGTACTGGACACATTTACAAACTTATAGTACTGGACACATATACAAACTTATTGTACTGGACACATATACAAACTTATAGTGCTGGACACATACAAACTCATAGAACTGGACACATACAAATTCATAGAGCTAGACACATACAAACTTTTCTTGTATTAATTTGACTTCACAATTCATTCGTCTCTCGACCACTGGGAAGAGAGAACGCTTCTTGAGTCTCCCTACACGCCACCTGGTGGTGACTGCTTGACTTAGGCACCAACATGGCGGATCGTATCAACAGGAGAGTGAATACTGTCTGTATTAAATTAGTTCGAGGAACGTTTAAGCAGTGCGACAATGCATGTACTGTTATCGGCCATAATTAGGGACGTCTACGGGATACCGAACGATGAATTGTACGGTGTGGCCCTTAATGGAATGTCAAGGGTTTTTGTGAAGTTTACAAGAGCCGGCTTTTACTCCAGGATTGTGGATGAATTTCAGGAAAGGAGGATGAGTGTGAATTCAGCAGAAGAGGTGTGTCTGCATGATGTTTCGAAATATTACACATGGGTAAAGGTGCGTAATGTACCCTTTGAGGCAACGTCGTATGGCATTCAGGAAGCCTTCAGCAATTATGGAACTGTTCATACGGCTAGTATGGGGGTGTGGAGGGACGGGCCGTTTGAAGGGCTGCCCGAGGGGTCCTACACCCTGAAGATGTCTTTGAGGCGGCCAATACCCGCGTATGTAACGCTGACAAACTATAGGACCCAGGTATTTGTCCACTATGCGGGGCAGAGGAAAACTTGCCGATTATGTGATTCTTACGAGCACATGGCGGTGCAGTGTCCTCGCAGGCAAGCCCCTAGGATGGCGTTATCGTGGATGGTGGATCAGCAACCGTGCAATGTGGATGTGGAGTTGGGGGTAGCGGATGGACAGAAGACGAATCTCTGGAGTGAGGAGGTGGACAAGGTGGAAGAGGTGATGGGGACGTGTGTTACCCTCCCGGAGGTGACGGGAGAGCCCCCCATCGCCTGAGGGAAGGGTGGACGTGGAAGAGTCTACCCAGGAGAGGATGTTGGAAGCAGTGCTGCAGGAGTTCTTGGACGAGCCGGAGGCCGGGGAGGATGGACCCGAGAAGTTACGTGAGGTGCAGCTGATGGATGAGCAGCAGGGACAGGTGGAGGGTTCGAGGAATGACAGAGTGGACACGGAAGTGGTGGTGGAAGTCCATCAGGAGGACTTGCATGAGGTAGATATGTGTGTGAGTGAGAGCTCACGCAAACTGACTGCGGGGGCCTTGGACGTTGATGAGGTTTTAACACCTGGGCAGAGACCTGGGAAGAAGTCATGGGTAGATGTTGGGGAAAAGGCAAGCAGGGGAGGGGGTGTACCGGGGAAGCTCGGTGGGGGAGGGCAAGGAGGGGTTGGTGGACAGGTTAGGAAACATGATAAAAATGGTACGGGTACCATGAAAGGCGAATTGAGTAAGCCACAGCGGCATAGGGGTAAGCCGCCTTTTCTGGGAAGTTCAAGTGTGTCACAATAAATGTAAATGGTCTTAAATCTGAGGTAAAAAGGGTTTGGTTAGAATGGTTTTTACGAAGGTTTGATGTAGATGTATGTTTTTTGCAGGAGCATAACCATAGGTTAGGGTGTGAATTGCGTTTGCGGGGTTATAACCTATTTGTCAGTAATGCTTTGTAATTAAAAGGAGGGGTGGCAGTGGCTGTAAAGGAGACCAGCCCATTGTGTGTCATGGGTTGGGAGGAGGGGGGAGGGGGAAGGGTCGTAAGGGTAGATAGGCACTGGGGAGTGGGGAGAATATGTTTCATTGGAGTTTATATGCCGGCATGCAACAATGTTAGAGTGAAAGTTGATTTTGTTTGTGGTGTTTTGATGTATTATTTGCGGGGTTTACCTTCCATAACTGTTCTTGGGGGTGACTGGAACTGTGTGATTAGGTATGGTGATGTGTCGCCGAGGGGGGCGGGATGTGTCTTGGGTGCTCTAAGGGATGTGCTAATGGATGTAGGAGTTGTAGATGTGGTGGGGAGGGGGGAGTATGGGGTGCAGCACACGTTCATTCGTGGGAATTATGGGGCGAGGTTAGATAGGATATATGTGATGCAGGGGATTGGTGTGGAGAGAGTGAGGGCTTTCGATGTCGGTTTTTCGGATCACAGGCGGTGATAGCTGATCTGCGGGTGGATGGTATAGTACGTATATATGCTGGGTATTGGAAATTGAATGTGAGGCTACTGCAGGAGGGGGATGTTGGCTCTTCCTTTGAGGAATGGTGGACACATTTCTGGGATGGTAGGAAGGTGAGATGGATTTGCTTGACTGGTGGGAGGTGAGGGCTAAGATAGGAATCGCGGAGTTTTTCAGGGCACGTGGTAGGGAACAGGCACGGTGGCGGTATGGTTTGCAAAACTACCTGGAGGGACAACTGAATGCGTTTTACGACGTGGGGGGTAGGGAAGGTATGAGAGGGGATGTGGATGGTTTAAGGTGTAGGATTGCAGAGTTACATAATGACAGGTTTAACGCAATTAGAGTTAGAGCGGGGTTAGAGGAGGTGTTAAAGGGTGATCAACCATCAGGTTACGTTCTGCAAAAATTTAGGGAAAGGCAAATGGTGACTACCATAGCGCATCTAGTGGTCGCTGCGGGGGGGGGGAGGTTATGTGGAGGGTCAAGGCCTCACGGATACGGACAGCATTAGTGTTTATGCAGATTATTGGTTTAGGGAGAAATGGAGGAGGAACAGAGGAGATGCCAGTGAGGAGGTATTTGGGGATATGCAGAGTAATATTGTATTAGGACAACAGGAACAGGAAATGCTGGAGGGTAGTATTAGTGAGGAGGAGGTGGTTTACGGGATGAGTCAGGGTAAGACGCCGGGCATAGATGGAATACCGAATGATTTTTATAGGGTTTATTGGAAGTGTATTAGGCATGGTTTAGTGGAAGTCTTGAATTATATGTGGAGCAGTGGGAGGATGGGGAAAACACAGAAAACCGGGATCGTTGTGTTAGTGCCGAAAAAGAAGGAAGGGAAAGTACTGAGTGATTATAGAGCGATATCCTTAATGTGCGCCGATAATAAAATTTATGCTAAAATTCTGGGCAATAGACTGAAGAAGGTTCTGGGATCAGTGATACATGGGGGCCAGTATGGCATCCCGGGAAGAAGTATGAGGGATGGGCATAGTCACATAAGGGAATTTATTGAGAGCTGTACCGGAGGGGGAATACTCGGTTTAGATTGGGCTAATGCGTATGATTGCGTGAACAGGGATTTCTTAAGAGTTTGTTTGGAGAAGTTGGGTATGGGGGGGAGGGTGGTGAGATGGGTGCAAACCTTGTATGAGGGAGCGGTTGTTCGGGTACAGGTTAATGGTAAGTTGGGGGACCCGGTACTGATGGAGAGAGGTTTGAGGCAGGGTTGTCCGCTCTCTCAGTTATTATTTGCCTGCGTGCAGAATCCGTTTTATAGGCTAGTGGATGAGGTGATGAATGGACAGGGGACGATGGGGGGGGGTATTGCTGGGTACGTGGATGATACTACAGTTCTTGTAATGCATGAGGAAGATCTAAGGAAGGTTGGTCGAGTCATTCAGATATTTGGGGATGCTACGGGTATGAGAGTTAATTTAATGAAGTCGAGACTATTAGAGGTGGGGGATTGGATTGGTGGGAGCTTGGGGGAGGGGTTGGGATGGTCAGTAGTGGATAGAATTAGGGTTTGTGGAGTATGGTACATGGCGGAGGTGCAAGAATGTAGGAAGATGAATTCGGAACAAGTTACAGGCAAGGTTTTGGGTAGGCTTGGAGGCTTAAGGGCTAGGGACGTAACATTACAACAGAGAGTTTTGGTGGTTAACTCTCTGGTTTACAGTAAGGTGTGGGGGGTGGCGGGGGTGTTCCCTTTAAGAGTACAGGATATTGCAGAAATCCAGAGGGTTCTAAGGTATGTGTGGGGGTTTGGGAAGGCATGGTTGCGCAAAGATGTGGTCATGATGGATGTGAGACGTGGGGGTCTTGGCTTGATGGCATTGAGTCATAGAATAATGGCTTTATATATTAAACAAAGGTATCTTCGAACTGGGGGGGACCGGGGAGTCAGGGTGGGTAGGGTCATGGAGGATGCACGAAGATGGTGGTGTGGAAGGGATTTGAGGTATTGTGAAGACATGTTGAGGGTTTTATTGAATGTAAGACAGGTGTCCAAATTAAAGATCAAAAGGATGGTGAGTGCTGTGGTGGGCAAGGGTGTCTTACAGGGGCTTGCTGTATATCCGACATATGACTGGAAGAGCATTTGGAGGGAGTTTGGCTTGCTTAGAATACCGGCGGGGGTACGGGAGTTAGTATATCGTTTTCTAATGGGAATTTCGGCCTCTAAGGATACGTTATGTAAAATGGGTCTTGTAAGAGAGGCCTCATGCTTGCACTGTGGGGACACAGAAACAGCTTTTCATGCTGTATTTTTTTGTCCTTCTTTAGAGGGGGTGAGATTATGGATGATGCACATTATCAGTCTTTTAGGGGGGGGGGAAATGGCCGTTCCTAAGGGCTTTATTGTTAGATGTAACTGGGGTGTCAGGTGATGTAGGTAGGGCTTTAATGTATGTCATGACGGATTATTTACATGTATCTTGGGGGATGAGGGAGGTTCAGGGAGAGTTGAGAATAAAAGCGTTAGCAGCGAGGTTTTATAGAACGATGTGTAGGAATAAGCAAGTCTATGGGAGGGGGGGGCGGTGGGTAATTAGCTTCTCGGAGGGTTACCGGAATCTCACTGTGGGTGGCCTCCTTCTCGTGAACCCAGGGGGCGGGCAAAGGGTTGGTCTCCTACCGGGACATGTATGAGGGTATATCGGTTTCGGCTGCTTTGCTGTGTGAATGGTGGGAGAGCTATGAATGGTGAGGGGGAAGGAGATGTATGATAAACTAGACAACCTGAGTACAGGATAATCTTTAAACCATGATAACTAAATCTTGGGATCTCGGGTTTAGCGCAGTATGGTTTTAATTGCACCTAAGTTAACTTGATCGCTGTACAACTTTTGTTTATGAGGTGCTGTGACAATGCACAGTTGTTTCGTGGTAGTAAATTCGTGCTTAGTGGGTATAAAAGTTGGTAATTGGTTAACACCAGGAATTCAGTGTCAACTACAGTTTGAGCTGCAATTATCCCAGGTACATTTCATTGCTATAAAAAAAAATAATATTGATAATATGTTTAACCACAAGTGAGTGGCTATGAGGTTAACTTGTTTAATTATTAATATTGATATTGTGTTTAACCACATGTAAGTAAGTAAGTAAGTAAGTAAATTTATTCAGGTATACACAATACAGTTACATAGAATTATCATACATAGCAGCATATGTGTAGAGAACCTGGGATAATCCAAAAAAGTCAGACAGAGTGACTTATTTCCATTGGGGTCCTTTTACCTTATTATTATAATATAAAGGTTATAATATTTTCTTATCATTCTATAATGAAGATAACATCTTATTATCATACTAAAAAGACTATCTACTACCCGAGGGTCATTACGACTATCTACAATACGAGGGTCATTACTAGGGATAAGGTAAAATTTACACGTATTTTAGCTAAAAAATAGAAAATCATTCCCCTCCCTTTCTGTTGCTTCATTCATCAGACACTTTTTGGCAGTCTTCTTGAACTGGTTCAAGCTATGACTGGCCTTGACATTTGTGGGTAGTCTGTTCCATTCCTTTATTGCTGTACAATAAAAGGTGTTTGAAGCCTGGCCACTGACTGTGGGTACTACAAAGTTGTGCTCTCTCCCCCTAGTACTATGATTGCTGCGGTTCCCAACCTTGACAAAATTGACAGCAAGATATTCTGGACACTGTTCGTGAGCAATTTTATAAACATGATTTAGCTTCAGTTGTTTTACTCTGTCTTCAACATTCAGCATATCCAACTGCTGTAATTCATCCTGGCCTACATGTTCTCTTGGTCCCAGCCCCAGGATGAATCTTACGATTTTGTTCTGGGTGATTTGCAGTCTATCTTTCAGTTTTTTTGTCAAGGCAGAGTACCAAGAAGAGCAAGCGTAATCCATATGGCATTGTATAAGGGCTAGACATAGGGTCCTGCGAGCCTCAGTAGGTAGACACTGTGCTTGTCTATACAGGAATTTCAGCCTGGCATTCGCTTTCTTTACTACACTGTTCCCTATCAATTCTCCTGACATGCATGGGTCAAAGGGGATTCCCAGATATTTAACTGATGAAACCAAAGTGATGGACTCCCCATTACACTGAACATTAAAATTATTTACCCTTCTCAGTTTATGTTTCGTTCCAAAGAGAATGGCTTCAGTTTTCCCTAGGTGTAATGATAGTTTGTTGTCTACTAACCATTTGCTGCAGGACTCCAGTTCCAGTGTTAAAACATTAGCAATATCTTGTGGGTCTTTACCTGTCACTAACAGAGCACTGTCATCTGCATACAGTAGGAGTTTGCACTTGACACTGATAGGCATATCATTGACATAACATAAGAATAGTAAGGGACCCAGAATACTACCTTGGGGAACTCCACATGTTATCGGCAGGGGTTCTGATTCCGTTTTGTTGATTTTGACTATTTGTCTCCTGTTGCTAAGGTAGGACTTAAACCAGTCTACAGAACCTATACCGATAGCTTGGAGTTTATTACATAATATATTGTGGATGACAGTATCGAAGGCCTTTTGCAGGTCTAAGGTTACCATACCTATGAGGTTCCCTTTTGACATTTCAGTTCTCAGGTAATCCATCAGATTAATAAGGGAGGTATCGGTTGAGTATGATCTTCTAAAGCCCGATTGATAGCTATGGAGAATGCTGTTGTCATTAAGGTACTTAACTACTTGAGAATACACCGCCCTCTCCAGAATTTTAGATATTATACTGAGTATACTAACAGGTCTATAGTTGCTTACATCAGACCTATTATTTTTCTTGAAGATAGGAGTAACTCTGGCCTCCTTGAACCCCTCCGGTACGGTATTAGTGGTGATTGATAGATTTATTATGTGAGCAATAGGGATTGACAGTTCAAAAGCACCATCTTTTAGGAACTTAGATGGGATGTTATCAGGGCCTGTGCTCTTAGTTGGGTTTAACCTGCTTAGTTCTTTTTGAATGAAGTCATGAGATACACTTACTAGTTGACAACTGTTTGGGGTTACCCCTTTATTGGTATAGTATGTTTGAAACTTATCAGAGTCTGTGTTAAAGGTATTTGATGCAGCTGGTAGTTTACTTACTAGTGTTGATGCAACAGATGTGTAGTAGGAATTAAAGCAATTTGCCACCTTAGATGTTTCGTGGCATACCTCATTATCGATAGTGAGTACTATGTTAGACCTATCTACTGGCTTATGGCTATACCCCAACTGTTTTAGTTGTTGCCAGAGCTTTCTGGGGTTATGCTTATATTCTTCAATTTTTGAGCAATAGTGCTTTGCCTTTGCTCCTTTTATAAGCCTCTGTACTCTGTTCCTCACCCTTTGGAATTCATTTAGTGCTGCAATATCCTGTCTGTTTGCTTTAAATCTTTTTAGCAGCTGGTCTCTGAATTTCATATTATCTAATATCTCAGTAGTCATCCAGGGTTCAGTTCTTCGTTTAATCCTAACCTCTTTAACTGGTGCAATATTATCAAGGATGGTAGTGAACATTGTTTTGAATTTTTCCCAGGCATCGTTTACGTCCGTGCAACTTGTTATCTCTGTCCAGTCACAATTGTGTAGCCTATTTACCAGTGTTTCTTTACTGTAGTTTCTAGTTGACCTCAATTTTATTGTCCTGTGTAGGCCTATCCTATCCCTAGTGATTTTCCTGGTGCAGTAAATGATGAAATGATCACTAAGACCTGTGGTAATGACGCCTGACTGACTAATGTTCTCAGCGCGGTTACGAAGTATGTGGTCAATTAGGGTGGCTGAGAACTGTGTGGTTGTGATGTTAACTTGTTTAACTTTTAATATTGATAATGTGTTTAACCACATGAGTGTGGCTATGCTGTTAACTTGTTTCATGTTTATCATTGATAATGTGTTTCACCACGTGAGAGTGGCTAGGTTTTCAACTTGTAGAGGGGCGGGTGGGGGTTGTGGGAATGTTGGAAGCCGCTGTAAGCAGCAGTGTTTCATGAAGATCTTGTGATTATGTAACACTGTGTTTCTAGGTAGATTGTAGGTTGTGTTAGGCTATCTTAAGGTAACATTGTATGTATGTTCACTCAGTGGACCGCTGTAGTACTAGTGTTGAATGTTCTGTTATAACATGTACCATTTTATGGTATCTTTAAATTGCATCTTGTACTACAGCTTTACATAAAATATATTATTATTTTATTATCACACTGGCCGATTCCCACCAAGGCAGGGTGGCCCGAAAAAGAAAAACTTTCACCATCATTCACTTCATCACTGTCTTGCCAGAAGGGTGCTTTACACTACAGTTTTTAAACTACAACATTAACACCCCTCCTTCAAAGTGCAGGCACTGTACTTCCCATCTCCAGGACTCAAGTCCGGCCTGCCGGTTTCCCTGAATCCCTTCATAAATGTTACTTTGCTCACACTCCAACAGCACGTCAAGTATTAAAAACCATTTGTCTCCATTCACTCCTATCAAACACGCTCATGCATACCTGCTGGAAGTCCAAGCCCCTCGCACACAAAACCTCCTTTACCCCCTCTCTCCAACCTTTCCTAGGCCGACCCCTACCCCGCCTTCCTTCCACTACAGACTGATACACTCTTGAAGTCATTCTGTTTCGCTCCATTCTCTCTACATGTCCGAACCACCTGGTGGTCTGGTGGCTAAAGCTCCCGCTTCACACACGGAGGACCCGGGTTCGATTCCCGGCGGGTGGAAATTCCGACACGTTTCCTTACACCTATTGTCCTGTTCACCTAGCAGCAAATAGGTACCTGGGTGTTAGTCGACTGGTGTGGGTCGCATCCTGGGGGACAAGATTAAGGACCCCAATGGAAATAAGTTAGACAGTCCTCGATGACGCACTGACTTTCTTGGGTTATCCTGGGTGGCTAACCCTCCGGGGTTAAAAATCCGAACAAAATCTTATCTTATCTTATCTTATCTAACAACCCTTCCTCAGCCCTCTGGACAACAGTTTTGGTAATCCCGCACCTCCTCCTAACTTCCAAACTACGAATTCTCTGCATTATATTCACACCACACATTGCCCTCAGACATGACATCTCCACTGCCTCCAGCCTTCTCATCGCTGCAACATTCATCACCCATGCTTCACATCCATATAAGAGCGTTGGTAAAACTATACTCTCATACATTCCCCTCTTTGCCTCCAAGGACAAAGTTCTTTCTCTCCACAGACTCCTAAGTGCACAACTCACTCTTTTTCCCTCATCAATTCTATGATTCACCTCATCTTTCATAGACCCATCCGCTGACACGTCCACTCCCAAATATCTGAATACATTCACCTCCTCCATACTCTCTCCCTCCAATCTGATATTCAATCTTTCATCACCTAATCTTTTTGCTATCCTCATAACCTTACTCTTTCCTGTATTCACCTTTAATTTTCTTCTTTTGTACACCCTACCAAATTCATCCACCAATCTCTGCAACTTCTCTTCAGAATCTCCCAAGAGCACAGTGTCATCAGCAAAGTGCAGCTGTGACAACTCCCACTTTGAGTGTGATTCTTTATCTTTTAACTCCACGCCTCTTGTCAAGACCCTCGCATTTACTTCTCTTACAACCCCATCTATAAATATATTAAACAACCACGGTGACATCACACATCCTTGTCTAAGACCTACTTTTACTGGGAAATAATTTCCCTCTTTCCTACATACTCTAACTTGAGCCTCACTATCCTCGTAAAAACTCTTCACTGCTTTCAGTAACCTACCTCCTACACCATACACTTGCAACATCTGCCACATTGCCCCCCTATCCACCCTGTCATACGCCTTTTCCAAATCCATAAATGCCACAAAGACCTCTTTAGCTTTATCTAAATACTGTTCACTTATATGTTTCACTGTAAACACCTGGTCCACACACCCCCTACCTTTCCTAAAGCCTCCTTGTTCATCTGCTATCCTATTCTCCGTCTTACTCTTAATTCTTTCAATAATAACTCTACCATACACTTTACCAGGAATACTCAGCAGACTTATCCCCCTATAATTTTTGCACTCTCTTTTATCCCCTTTGCCTTTATACAAAGGAACTATGCATGCTCTCTGCCAATCCCTAGGTACCTTACCCTCTTCCATACATTTATTAAATAATTGCACCAACCACTCCAAAACTATATCCCCACCTGCTTTTAACATTTCTATCTTTATCCCATCAATCCCGGCTGCCTTACCTGGAGTTTACCTGGAGAGAGTTTCGTGGGTCAACGCCCCCGCGGCCCGGTCTGTGACCAGGCCTCCTGGTGGATCAGCGCCTGATCAACCAGGCTGTTGCTGCTGGCTGCACGCAAACCAAAGTACGAGCCACAGCCCGGCTGATCAGGAACTGACTTTAGGTGCTTGTCCAGTGCCAGCTTGAAGACTGCCAGGGGTCTGTTGGTAATCCCCCTTATGTGTGCTGGGAGGCAGTTGAACAGTCTCGGGCCCCTGACACTTATTGTATGGTCTCTTAACGTGCTAGTGACACCCCTGCTTTTCATTGGGGGGATGGTGCATCGTCTGCCAAGTCTTTTGCTTTCGTAGTGAGTGATTTTCGTGTGCAAGTTCGGTACTAGTCCCTCTAGGATTTTCCAGGTGTATATAATCATGTATCTCTCCCTCCTGCGTTCCAGGGAATACAGGTTTAGAAACCTCAAGCGCTCCCAGTAATTGAGGTGTTTTATCTCCTTTATGCGCGCCGTGAAAGTTCTCTGTACATTTTCTAGGTCGGCAATTTCACCTGCCTTGAAAGGTGCTGTTAGAGTGCAGCAATATTCCAGCCTAGATAGAACAAGTGACCTGAAGAGTGTCATCATGGGCTTGGCCTCCCTAGTTTTGAAGGTTCTCATTATCCATCCTGTCATTTTTCTAGCAGATGCGATTGATACAATGTTATGGTCCTTGAAGGTGAGATCCTCCGACATAATCACTCCCAGGTCTTTGACGTTGGTGTTTCGCTCTATTTTGTGGCCAGAATTTGTTTTGTACACTGATGAAGATTTAATTTCCTCATGTTTACCATATCTGAGTAATTGAAATTTCTCATCGTTGAACTTCATATTGTTTTCTGCAGCCCACTGAAAGATTTGGTTGATGTCCGCCTGGAGCCTTGCAGTGTCTGCAATGGAAGACACTGTCATGCAGATTCGGGTGTCATCTGCAAAGGAAGACACGGTGCTGTGTCTGACATCCTTGTCTATGTCGGATATGAGGATGAGGAACAAGATGGGAGCTAGTACTGTGCCTTGTGGAACAGAGCTTTTCACCGTAGCTGCCTCGGACTTTACTCTGTTGACGACTACTCTCTGTGTTCTGTTAGTGAGGAAATTATAGATCCATCGACCGACTTTTCCTGTTATTCCTTTAGCGCGCATTTTGTGCGCTATTACGCCATGGTCACACTTGTCGAAGGCTTTTGCAAAGTCTGTATATATTACATCTGCATTCTTTTTGTCTTCTAGTGCATTTAGGACCTTGTCGTAGTGATCCAATAGTTGAGACAGACAGGAGCGACCTGTTCTAAACCCATGTTGCCCTGGGTTGTGTAACTGATGGGTTTCTAGATGGGTGGTGATCTTGCTTCTTAGGACCCTTTCAAAGATTTTTATGATATGGGATGTTAGTGCTATTGGTCTGTAGTTCTTTGCTGTTGCTTTACTGCCCCCTTTGTGGAGTGGGGCTATGTCTGTTGTTTTTAATAACTGAGGGACGACCCCCGTGTCCATGCTCCCTCTCCATAGGATGGAAAAGGCTCGTGATAGGGGCTTCTTGCAGTTCTTGATGAACACAGAGTTCCATGAGTCTGGCCCTGGGGCAGAGTGCATGGGCATGTCATTTATCGCCTGTTCGAAGTCATTTGGCGTCAGGATAACATCGGATAGGCTTGTGTTAATCAAATTTTGTGGCTCTCTCATAAAAAATTCATTTTGATCTTCGACTCTCAGTCTGGTTAGCGGCTTGCTAAAAACTGAGTCATATTGGGACTTGAGTAGCTCACTCATTTCCTTGCTGTCATCTGTGTAGGACCCATCTTGTTTAAGTAGGGGCCCAATACTGGACGTTGTTCTCGATTTTGATTTGGCATAGGAGAAGAAATACTTTGGGTTTCTTTCGATTTCATTTATGGCTTTTAGTTCTTCCCGCGATTCCTGACTCCTAAAGGATTCTTTTAGCTTAAGTTCGATGCTTGCTATTTCTCTGACCAGTGTCTCCCTACGCATTTCAGATATATTGACCTCTTTTAGCCGCTCTGTTATTCTTTTCCGTCGCCTGTAAAGGGAGCGCCTGTCTCTTTCTATTTTACATCTACTCCTCCTTTTTCTTAGAGGAATAAGCCTTGTGCATACATCGAGTGCCACCCCTTTCATTTTACCTACTGCCTCACGAACTTCCCCCACACTCACAACTGGCTCTTCCTCACTCCTACAAGATGTTATTCCTCCTTGCCCTATACACGAAATCACAGCTTCCCTATCTTCATCAACATTTAACAATTCCTCAAAATATTCCCTCCATCTTCCCAATACCTCTAACTCTCCATTTAATAACTCTCCTCTCCTATTTTTAACTGACAAATCCATTTGTTCTCTAGGCTTCCTTAACTTGTTAATCTCACTCCAAAACTTTTTCTTATTTTCAACAAAATTTGTTGATAACATCTCACCCACTCTCTCATTTGCTCTCTTTTTACATTGCTTCACCACTCTCTTAACCTCTCTCTTTTTCTCCATATACTCTTCCCTCCTTGCATCACTTCTACTTTGTAAAAACTTCTCATATGCTAACTTTTTCTCCCTTACTACTCTCTTTACATCATCATTCCACCAATCGCTCCTCTTCCCTCCCGCACCCACTTTCCTGTAACCACAAACTTCTGCTGAACACTCTAACACTACATTTTTAAACCTACCCCATACCTCTTCGACTCCATTGCCTATGCTCTCATTAGCCCATCTATCCTCCAATAGCTGTTTATATCTTACCCTAACTGCCTCCTCTTTTAGTTTATAAACCTTCACCTCTCTCTTCCCTGATGCTTCTATTCTCCTTGTATGCCATCTACCTTTTACTCTCAGTGTAGCTACAACTAGAAAGTGATCTGATATATCTGTGGCCCCTCTATAAACATGTACATCCTGAAGTCTACTCAACAGTCTTTTATCTACCAATACCTGTACATTGCAGAGTCACTTGTTTGCACAGAACTGCTAAATGCCTCAAATGATGTAGTGGAAGTTTTAGCAGTAAAGGTCGAGAACCAAAACCTAGTCATTGTGATAGTCTACAAGCCTCCGGATGCAACATCCCAGCAATTCCAGGAACAGCTGTTAAAAATTGACCACTGTCTGGAAAACCTTCCAGCTCCTGCACCCAACATCTTGCTCCTGGGGGATTTCAACTTAAGGCACCTAAAATGGAGGAATATAGCAAATAATGTTGTTGCAGTAATAACACCAGGAGGCAGCTCTGATGAAAACTCACACTCACGCGAGCTTTTAAATCTCTGCACAAAATTCAATTTAAACCAGCAAATAATAGAGCCTACTAGACTGGAGAATACACTAGACCTCATCTTCACTAACAATGATGATCTGATAAGAAATATCACCATATCAAAAACAATATACTCAGATCACAACATAATTGAGGTTCAGTCATGTATGCGCGGAGCCCCAGACCGACATAATGAGATTAGTCACGAGGGAGCATTCACCAAATTCAACTTCAATAACAAAAACATAAAGTGGGACCAAGTAAACCAAGTCCTAACCGATATAAGCTGGGAAGATATACTAAGCAACACAGACCCCAACTTATGCCTAGAACAGATTAACTCGGTGGCACTCGATGTATGCACAAGGCTTATTCCTCTAAGAAAAAGGAGGAGTAGATGTAAAACAGAAAGAGACAGGCGCTCCCTTTACAGGCGACGGAAAAGAATAACAGAGCGGCTAAAAGAGGTCAATATATCTGAAATGCGTAGAGAGACACTGGTCAGAGAAATAGCAAGCATCGAACTTATGCTAAAAGAATCCTTTAGGAGTCAGGAATCGCGGGAAGAACTAAAAGCCATAAATGAAATCGAAAGAAACCCAAAGTATTTCTTCTCCTATGCCAAATCAAAATCGAGAACAACGTCCAGTATTGGGCCCCTACTTAAACAAGATGGGTCCTACACAGATGACAGCAAGGAAATGAGTGAGCTACTCAAGTCCCAATATGACTCAGTTTTTAGCAAGCCGCTAACCAGACTGAGAGTCGAAGATCAAAATTAATTTTTTATGAGAGAGCCACAAAATTTGATTAACACAAGCCTATCCGATGTTATCCTGACGCCAAATGACTTCGAACAGGCGATAAATGACATGCCCATGCACTCTGCCCCAGGGCCAGACTCATGGAACTCTGTGTTCATCAAGAACTGCAAGAAGCCCCTATCACGAGCCTTTTCCATCCTATGGAGAGGGAGCATGGACACGGGGGTCGTCCCACAGTTACTAAAAACAACAGACATAGCCCCACTCCACAAAGGGGGCAGTAAAACAACAGCAAAGAACTACAGACCAATAGCACTAATATCCCATATCATAAAAATCTTTGAAAGGGTCCTAAGAAGCAAGATCACCACGCATCTAGAAACCCATCAGTTACACAACCCAGGGCAACATGGGTTTAGAACAGGTCGCTCCTGTCTGTCTCAACTATTGGACCACTACGACAAGGTCCTAAATGCACTAGAAGACAAAAAGAATGCAGATGTAATATATACAGACTTTGCAAAAGCCTTCGACAAGTGTGACCATGGCGTAATAGCGCACAAAATGCGTGCTAAAGGAATAACAGGAAAAGTCGGTCGATGGATCTATAATTTCCTCACTAACAGAACACAGAGAGTAGTCGTCAACAGAGTAAAGTCCGAGGCAGCTACGGTGAAAAGCTCTGTTCCACAAGGCACAGTACTCGCTCCCATCTTGTTCCTCATCCTTATATCCGACATAGACAAGGATGTCAGCCACAGCACCGTGTCTTCCTTTGCAGATGACACCCGAATCTGCATGACAGTGTCTTCCATTGCAGACACTGCATAGCTCCAGGCAGACATCAACCAAATCTTTCAGTGGGCTGCAGAAAACAATATGAAGTTCAACGATGAGAAATTTCAATTACTCAGATATGGTAAACATGAGGAAATTAAATCTTCATCAGAGTACAAAACAAATTCTGGCCACAAAATAGAGCGAAACACCAACGTCAAAGACCTGGGAGTGATCATGTCGGAGGATCTCACCTTCAAGGACCATAACATTGTATCAATCGCATCTGCTAGAAAAATGACAGGATGGATAATGAGAACCTTCAAAACTAGGGAGGCCAAGCCCATGATGACACTCTTCAGGTCACTTGTTCTATCTAGGCTGGAATATTGCTGCACACTAACAGCACCTTTCAAGGCAGGTGAAATTGCCGACCTAGAAAATGTACAGAGAACTTTCACGGCGCGCATAACGGAGATAAAACACCTCAATTACTGGGAGCGCTTGAGATTCCTAAACCTGTATTCCCTGGAACGCAGGAGGGAGAGATACATGATTATATACACCTGGAAAATCCTAGAGGGACTAGTACCGAACTTGCACACGAAAATCACTCATTACGAAAGCAAAAGACTTGGCAGACGATGCACCATCCCCCCAATGAAAAGCAGGGTTGTCACTAGCACGTTAAGAGACCATACAATAAGTGTCAGGGGCCCGAGACTGTTCAACTGCCTCCCAGCACACATAAGGGGGATTACCAACAGACCCCTGGCAGTCTTCAAGCTGGCACTGGACAAGCACCTAAAGTCAGTTCCGGATCAGCCGGGCTGTGGCTCGTATGTTGGTTTGCGTGCAGCCAGCAGCAACAGCCTGGTTGATCAGGCTCTGATCCACCAGGAGGCCTGGTCTCAGACCGGGCCGCGGGGGCGTTGACCCCCGGAACTCTCTCCAGGTAAACTCCAGGTAAACATAATCCAAGAAACTACTGTCATTTCGCCCTACATCATATCTTGTATACTTATTTATCCTCTTTTTCTTAAAATATGTATTACCTATAACTAAACTCCTTTCTATACAAAGTTCAATCAAAGGGCTCCCATTATCATTTACACCTGGCACCCCAAACTTACCTACCACACCCTCTCTAAAAGTTTCTCCTACTTTAGCATTCAGGTCCCCTACCACAATTACTCTCTCACTTGGTTCAAAGGCTCCTATACATTCACTTAACATCTCCCAAAATCTCTCTCTCTCCTCTGCATTCCTCTCTTCTCCAGGTGCATACACGCTTATTATGACCCACTTCTCGCATCCAACCTTTACTTTAATCCACATAATTCTTGAATTTACACATTCATATTCTCTTTTCTCCTTCCATAACTGATCATTTAACATTACTGCTACCCCTTCCTTTGCTCTAACTCTCTCAGATACTCTAGATTTAATCCCATTTATATATAAAAAAAAAGTTGGTAATTAGTTAACACCAGGAATTCGGTGTTAAATACAGTTTGAGTTAAATTAATCCCAGGTACATTCATTGCTGTGAAAAAAAAATAATATTGATAATATGTTTAACCACATGTGAATGGCTATAAGGTTAACTTGTTTAATTTTAATATTGATAATGTGTTTAACCACATGAGAGTGGCCATGATGTTAACTTGTTTAATTTTAATATTGATAATGTGTTTAACCACATGAGAGTGGCCATGATGTTAACTTGTTTAATTTTAATATTGATAATGTGTTTAATCACATGAGTGGCTATGAAGTTAACTTGTTTAATTTTAATACTGATAATATGTTTAATCACATGAGTGGCTAGGATGTTAACTTGTTAATGTTTAACATTGATAATGTGTTTAACCACGTGAGATTGGCAATGGTAACTTTTTAATGTTACATATTGTTATTGTGTTGCACCACGTGAGTGGCCAGGGTTTCAACTTGTAGAGGGGCGGGTGGGGGTTGTGGAGGTGTTGGAAGTCAGTGTTAGCACCAGTGTATTATGAAGATCTTTGTGATTATGTAACACTGTTTCTAGGTAGATTGTAGGTTGTGTTAGGCTATGTATGTTCACTCAGTGGACTGTTGTAGTACTAGTGTTGAATGTTCTGTCATAACATGTACCATTTGACTAGTCAGCAGTTGCCAGACAGATGCCAAGTCACAACAGTTGCCAGACAGCTGCCAAGTCACAACAGTGGCCAGACAGCTGCCAAGTCACAACAGTGGCCAGACAGTGAATGGAAGACATTATCATAAACCCAGTTAGTTGGTAAAGGTTTACAAGCAGTTAGTTCTCTAGATGATCATGAATATTCAGATTATAACAGCGTGAAGGATGTTACTCTACTTGTTTATCAGATGTTGCCAGAGAAATATGAGCAGAAGCTTAGAGGATTAAATTTTCAGACAGGTCAATCTTTGGTGGTAGAATACGAAAAGAAGATGTCGCTGCTGACCAAATGGTGCCACTCCAAAGGTGTGGTAGGTAATTATGGGAGTCAGAAAAGTGTATTAATCTGTTCGTGTCATTAAAAGAAAATTTTGAACATCAGTACCGTTTGTGACTTTTGTTGTTGGTTGTCAGATGTGTCCGCTGAACCAGATCCCGGGTCCCAAAGGTCTTCCAATACTGGGTAATGCACTGCACTTCAGTGTGAATTCATCAGGTAAGACCTTCTTTAATACATAAATTTCAAAATAAGGGAATAATAGAATGTAGATCTTGAGTTCTGTTCAACATTGATGTTCACACAAGTTTGTCTTTGGAAATGCCAGTAAATTGTTAGGTTTTACTAATTTCATTTTTTTCCATTGGCATTTTTTAACATATCAGGGACTCTGGTGGCCTGGTGGTTAACGCTCTCGGTTCACACGGCGAGGGCCTGGGTTCGATTCCCAGCCAGAGTAGAAACATTGGACGTGTTTCTTTCCACCTGTTGTCTATGTTCCCCATCAGTAAAATGGGTACCTGGGTGTTAGTCGACTGGTGTGGGTCGCATCCTGGGACACTGACCTAATTTGCCCGAAATGCCTCCGGAGCATAACAAGTGACTTTCTATATAGTAATATGTCATTGTAATCAGCTAGGACTGTATACCCTGTACATGTACTTGTAGTAAAAATAAAGATATAATAATAATCTTATGCCATTTCTGATAATATGCATATTATTTTTTTTCTCCTGTGCTCAATTGATCCAAAACAAGTCTGTCTCGACTTATTCGGTATTATTATTGTTCATGTTATGCCTTCAAGTTTTTTAATATATTACTCAGTCTAAAAGAATGCTTTTTATTTTTTTTCTGGGAATATCTCAGAAATTTTCCAGAGGGTCCTGAAGGTGACAGAGTGTGGCGAAGTTGCCCTGATGCGACTGGGCCACATTCCTTACTGCTTTCTCAGCAGCGCCAAAACCATACAGGTAATTGTAGTTTATGCAACGTTTGAATGTGGTAGTTTTTTTTTTTAACAAAAATATGCTACTTAAAACGTATGCTACTCGAAAGACACTTATGTACTCACTTATAAACAAAAGATTTACCAAATGACTGGTTACATGGTTGTGGGTTGACTAACAATAAGAAGCTAAAATAAACGAAAATATAGTCAGGGGACTTGATAGGGCTAACAGAAGGACTGGGATCGGGAGCGTGGTAGATAAGTCGCCGGGATTTTCGGAAGTATTTTTTTTTCAGCCTCAGGGTAGTCATGAAGTAGAATAACCTGGATAACAGAGAAGTAGAGGCAGACTCCATACACTCCCCCCAGAACAGGTAAGATCCCAAATGGGATGAGCGGGGAAGGCGGGACAGACGAAGAATAGTGCTGGAGAGGAGTGTTCTTAGTCGTAGAAATAGAGCCAGGGCTTAACCAAGCAGCGAAGGCGATCGTGGGACAGATATTGAAAAGAGAAATTCAGGCTCTTCTGTTGGGACTCTGGTGGGGTGAGCGGGGAGGAAGGGACATGCGAAGTTTAATGCTAGAAAGAAGTGTAGAACTGAGCCATGTCTTAACCCAAAAGCTAAGGCGAACGTGGATCAGAGAATGGTACCTGTCATAGAAGGTACCTGTCAGTGAATCCAAGGTTGTTTGTAAATAGGGTTAGGAGCAGGATCATGTATTGGACTGATGAAGCCACTGTGTGGCGAAACGTTTCTTCAATAAAGATTCCCATGTGTTGCATAAGTGTCTCAATTCTTCAACTTGTCGGTTTTCAAAACCATTCATCACATCTGTCAGACACTGCAACATCATGGAATCTTGGTACAAAGACTTCAACGCTTGCCCAAACCTTTGGACGATGACCTACTTACATTAGTGGCAGGTCCCACTAAGATCCCGCCTCCTCCTGCTTCAACTCTTCTCACCGCAGTATATAAGCCACCTCTCTGGCCCTATGCTGCACTTTCTACAAGAGTGATGGACTGAACACATCGAATCCAGGTTGAGGGACTGATTACCTCATACTTCTACTCTCCTTACCCATTTCTACTTTGTATTGGACTGATGAAGCCACTGTGTGGCGAAACGTTTCTTCAATAAAGATTCCCATGTGTTGCATAAGTGTCTCAATTCTTCAACTTGTCGGTTTTCAAAACCATTCATCACACAGAAAAGGTTGTGTTGGTTTGTGGGTCTGCGAATGTCTTCGTCAAGTAGTCATGTCGTGTCACAAGTTTGTCAATCTGTCTGTCACTGAGCATCTTCCAGTACAGATTCAGCGCAGGGATGTCTAATTGGGCATGGAGAGACTCGCTTGTGGCGAAGTCCTCCCATCTGACATCAAGCACCCAGCGCAGCGCCTTGTTCTGAACACGCTGAAGTTTAAGTAAGTTTGTTTTTGCTGCAAGAGGAGAGTAAGTTATCAGAGGACGTATTAGGGATTTGTAGAGGTGTAGTTTGGTGCGTTGAGAGGCATGTTTCAGCTTGTAGACGCCCGCAAGGGCCTTACTAGCTTTTGCACGCCTTGAGTGAATGTGTCCGTGTAAGCGAAGAAGGTAGTCAAGATTAACGCCAAGGACAGTGACGAACGAACGAACGAACGAAAGTTCAGGTAAGATCCCAAATGGGATGAGCGGGGAAGACGGGACAGACGAAGAATAGTGCTGGAGAGGAGTGTTCTTAGTCGTAGAAATAGAGCCAGGGCTTAACCCAGCAGCAAAGGCGATCGTGGGACAGATTTTGAAAAGAGAAATTCCGGTTCTTCTGTTGGGACTCCGGTGGGGTGAGCTGGGAGTAAGGGACTTGCGACGTTTAGAGCTAGAGAGGAGTGCAGAACTGAGTCATGTCTTAACCCAAAAAAGCTAAGGCGAACGTGGGTCAGAGAATGGTACCTGTCTTAGAAGGTACCTGTCAGCGGATCCAAGGTTATTTGTAAGTAGGGTTAGGAGCAGGATCATGCAAGGAGTAGAAAAGGTTGTGTTGGTTTGTGGGTCTGCGAATGTCTTCGTCAAGGAGAGAGGTCCAGTAGTCATGTCGTGTCTCAAGTTTGTCTATCTGTCTGTCACTGAGCCTCTTCCAGTACAGATTCAGCGCAGGGACGTCTAACTGGGCATGGAGAGACTCGCTTGTGGCGAAGTCCTCCCATCTGACATCAAGCACATAGCGCAGCGCCTTGTTCTGGACACGCTGCAGTTTAAGTAAGTTTGTTTTTGCTGCAAGAGAGAGGGCTAGAGGAGAGTAAGTTATCAGAGGACGTATTAGGGATTTGTAGAGGTGTAGTTTGGTGCGTTGAGAGGCATGTTTCAGCTTGTAGAGGCCCGCAAGGGCCTTACTAGCTATTGCATGCCTTGAGTGAATGTGTCCGTGTAAACGAAGAAGGTAGTCAAGATTAACGCCAAGGACAGTGACAGATTGTGTGATAGGGAAGTAAGTGCGGGTGTCAGCTGTTCTGAGTTCGACAGGTAATGGAGGATCACGTTTCCTGTAGTTAAAATACGTAATGCTGGATTTTGCTGCATTGGTTTTGATCCTCCATTTTTGTTCCCAGATGGCTATCCTGTCAACCTCATTTTGTGTTTTGTGTGTGAGTGTATCTATATTGGCATGAGTGATAAGTTGTGTAATGTCGTCTGCATAGGCTAGTGTGATGGAGTTGTGGTATACAGGTGTTGGAATGTCGTTAGTGTATAAAATGTAGAGGGTAGGGGAAAGGACAGATCCCTGGGGTACTCCAGCATTTAGTGTGAAGTAGTCAGAGTAACAGCCTTGGAATTTGATTCTCATGGTACGGCCGTCTAGGAAGTTGCAGAGGAGTTTACGAGTATTGAGAGGCAGGTTGAAGTTAGTGCAGAGTTTGTACTTGAGCCCCTCGTGCCACACAGTGTCAAAAGCTTTTTCAACGTCTTTTGCAACCAGGGCTGTCCTGTTTCTTTGTTTTGTGTTTATGTGGATGTAGTTGAGAATGATGTTAATGGCATCCTGTGTGGATCTGTGTGTTCTGAAGCCAAACTGGCCATCTGAAAGTAGAGAATTATGTTCCAGGTATCTGCGAAGGCGATGATTAATGAGTTTTTCAAAGAGTTTTCCTAAAGTTTCGAGGAGGCTGATAGGGCGATAGTTTCTAGGGTCAGAGTGGTCTTTATTGGGTTTAGGAAGGAGGATAGCAGTAGCAGCTTTGAAGAGGGAAGGGAAGTATCCAGAGGCAAGGGAGGCATTGAGGAGGTTTGTGTAGGCAGTAATGATAGAGTCAGGAAGGTGTTTCAGGATAATATGGTTTAGGCTAGAGGCACCAGGAGCCTTTGGAGGAAGGTGTCTGAGGAGAGTTTTAATGTCTGTGTTGGTGAAAGGAGTGTCGAGTTCTTGGGAGGAGGTAAGAGTGTCTAGATGTATGTGGCTGTCTGGTGTTGTTTCTTGTGTGTGTGCAGTGTTCCAGTGTTCTATGTTCTGAATGTGTTGAATAACGTTAGGGTGAGGTGGGTGAGCGTGGAAGATGTTCTCCCAGATGTGTTTGAAGATGTTGGTAGCAGCCTGTGGGTCTGAGATGTGTGTGTTGTTGTGGGTGATGTGTTTGAATTTGTTGGTGGGAGTAGTGCCTCTGATTTTTTTGATAAAGTTCCAGAAGGCCTTAGTGTTTTTAACACGCTGCCTGTCCGCTTGTTGTATTAGTCGTGACCAGTGATTGTTGTGGTCTTGGTCTAGGCTGTGTAAAATGTTGTTTCTAAGGTAAGTGAGATCTAATCGGACTTGATTAAATCTATGTGTGTTGTAGAGGAAGCGGTTGTGGTAGCAGATAATTAGTCTTCTTGTTCTGAGTGATGGTTTGAAGGAATAACGAATGGTGTGAGTTTTCTTTGGTATTGCGATGTTGGCTGCTTGTGTAATGGTGTTCTGGATGAGATCAAGTTGAGTATCGATGTCAGAGATAGGTTTGTTGTTGTAGTCATAGGTGAGGTTAATATTGTCTATGTGTTGTTTGAAAGCATCCCAGTCAGCGTTCTTGTAGGAGAAGGAAGGTGTGGTTGGAATGAGGATAGGGTTGGAGGAGATGTGTAAGATGACTGGGATGTGATCAGAGCCTGTAATAGGGCCAGGTGAGATGTAATGTTGAAATAGAGAGCTGGCTCGGTTTGCCAGAATGATGTCTGGTTTGCCTTGGCCCGTGTGGTTGAAGAAGGTATTGAAGTCTGGGCCAAGATGAATTAGGTGTTTATGGTTTGTGAAGTTGAGTAATTGGTGACCAAGTTGGTTGTTACTGGTGTGATGAAAGGCAGTGTGTTTGGCATTCATGTCAGCTAGTAGGTAAGTTGGTGTGTTGGTGTAGTTGAAGACTAAGGAGAGGTCGTGTATGTTGAGAGTAGTGTTTGGGCGAGCATAGGTGGTGAAAAAGATGAAGGGGCCAAGGTGGGTGTGTATTCTGACCGCAAGACAGTGTTGGTGAATAAAAGGGATTGGGAGAAATTCATGTTTTATGTTGGAATTGACAAGGATGGCAACCCCATCGTGGGGATCATAGGGGGACTGTAGTGCCGTATAACCATAATGGCGGATACATTGAGGGGCTTTGAGGCAGGTACTGTTTAGCAAAACAATATCTGGCCTCTCTGCTTCAAGGAGCTCGGCCAGTAGGTGTCTAATTGTAAAGTAAGAACGTACGTTGAACTGAATCGCCTTAAACTTGATTTAATGGTTTCGTCTTAGCAAAGTTAATGTCGGGGGAGGAGTTTGGATTAAAGCCCGTGATAGTGGTGCCATCAGTGGATGTGTGTTTGTAGGTGCTACGGACCCGTTTCCTGGAGGGGGAGGAAGAGATGGATCTGTTTTTATGTTCTTTGGTCTGTCCGTTAGAAGTTGGGGTAGGTTTAGGTTTGAGTGGATTTTGTCTGGAGGAGGTGGAGTTGGACCTGGATGAGGTTTTGGTTGTGGTGGAGTGGGCGAAGGTGGATGCAGAGGAAGTGGAAGTTTTGGTAAGCTGTGAGGAAGTGGAAGCTTTGGAAGGGGATGAAGTGGGTAAGGATGTGGGGGGAGGGGTGGTCGTAGCAGTAGCAGTAGGGGTGTTGGTGGGAGGTGTAGAAGTAGTGAAGAGAGGTAGTGGAGGAGGAGAGCTGGCGGGAGTAGGAAGTGGGGGGGTGGGAGAGAGGAAGGAGGGAGAGGTTGTAGGAGGCTTGGAAGAGAAGCAGGAAGGAGGGATAATTAAAGAGGGAAGATTGTTAGCAGACAAGATTAGGTTAAGGACATGTGAGTAGTCTGATTGGTAAGCTTGTGAGATTACCATCGCAGAGTGGGCAGCAGTGGCAAGTTGACAGTTAGTTTTGTAGTCTAGTGTGTGTGTAGAAGGAGAAGTGCTTGTAGTCTGTGTGTTGGTGTTTGATGTGTGTAGAGTAGAAGAGGTAGACCAAGTGCGTGGGGAGGCCCAGGCATTGGGGGTAGGGGAGGGAGGTGTGGAAGGGGAGGGAGGTAAGGAAGGGGAGGGAGGAGCAGGGAAGGGGTTGGGTAGGGAGGGAGGTTGGTTTGCTCTGAGGGAGGAGAGAATGTGCTTTCTAGAAGGGCAGGAATTTGCAACTGCAGTGTGTGACCCGCCGCAGTTAGAACATTTAAGGGGGAGGTTGCAAGTATTCCAGAAGTGGCCAGTTGCTGAACATCTGGAGCAGACTTGTGTAGATGTGCATGTGTTTTTGTCGTGGCCGAATTTGTAGCATTTAAGACATTGTGTGATTGGGTGGAAGTTCGGAGTGAAGAGAGCGTTTGGAGGAATGCGGATGGTCTTGGCAAAGATTCCTTGACTGAAGAGTGTAGAGGCGTCAGCAGGAGTAGAACAGCGTATTTTGAGAATGGTAGAGTTTTCTGGTCTGTAAATATCGTCAACAGAGACTTTGTTCTTAGTACTGATATCTTTTATTAAGTCTTCTTTGTCTGTGTCATAGGCTGTCAGGAGAGAGTAGTCTACGTGTTTAGCAATGACTGTGCTTTTGGCACGGTGCTCAGGAGTCCAAATAATGGTGAAGCCTGCATTGAGAAGTTTTTGTCTGGTATCGCTTGAGGTGTACACTTCGTAGGAATGTTTGTCAAGAAGGAGTTTGAAGCCTGAGTTGGTTTTGAAGACTTTAAGTTGAGGTGCACCAGTGATCTGATATAATAAATTTTCCGGACAGATAGTGGCATCAGGATTAGAAAATTTGAGGTTTAGCGAGAAGGAATTGGATTTAGTAGAAGCAGAGGCAGGTGTGGGAGGTTGGGGGAGAGTGGAAGGGGGGTGGGAGGTGGAAGGCAACGAAGGCATCGTCTAATTACGAAAAGATGTAATTGGAGGTGACAATCGGCCAAAAAGTGAGAGTACTCAGCTAGGCAAGTACGTGTAAGTAGACACACGTACTTGCCTGGCGCAGGACACTGAGTAGGTGAACTGTAGCTTGATGGAGCACTGTATATCCTGAGTGGTGGCGAGACTGGCTGTATGGCGTGCAGTCAACAGGCGAAGAGAATTCAGGCAGCAAGAGGCTTCCTGCCCTTCGGTCGGCAACCACCGACTCACCAATCCGGATGGTGGAGAGGAAGACGAAGGTCCAGCAAGCACTACTCAAAGCACTACTCAACACGGGGTAATTTCGAGAGAGGCGAGATCGTCGATGTGTTAGGTAAGCACACGTCACCACTCGAGCTAAGTTGCTTGATCGCTTCTCACTGTCGAAGTGTTCCTGACCGGTCCAATCTGTCACAATCTGATTGTGTGATGGGTATGTAAGTGCGGGTGTCAGCTGATCTGAGCTCGACAGGTAATGGAGGATCACGTTTTCTGTAGGACCTTGGGTAGCTTTAAGAAGAGACTGGACAAATATATGAGTGGGAGGGGCTGGGTTTGATTGGTGTTGGGGGGTGCGGGAGTTGTTTCTTGAGTAGCTTTAGGTAGATGTCGTTTTGATAAGGACCTGCCTCGTATGGGCCAGTAGGCCTTCTGCAGTGTTCCTACATTCTTATGTTCTTATGTTCTTATGTAATGCTGGATTTAGCTGCTTTGGTTTTGGTCCTCCATTGAACATTAAAATGGTTTTTGTTCCCAGATGGCTATCCTGTCGACCTCATTTTGTGTTTTGTGTGTGAGTGTATCTATATTGGCATGAGTGATAAGTTGTGTAATGTCGTCTGCATAGCCAAGACCTGACCTATGCTACTATGAATTACTGAATGCAGATTACTGAGTACATACGAAGGAGGTGAACACTGATCACCTTTAAAAAAAAATGTAGTTATGAAGGTAGAAATACCGACAATATGCTAGGTTAAAGAACACATCAGCAATTAGTGTAACATTTACTGTGACAACGGTTTTCTTTCCAGAAACTTTGTCAAGCTGTTACAAACAATACAAAGACACAGAGGGTATATATAGGTTGAACATTAAAATGGTATAAAATACCGACAGGTTGTTAGGTAAGACACATATGCAACAGTTAGGCATAAACACTGCAGTAGACCTACTGGCCCATGTTGTAGGTAGTAATATTAATAGTACTACTAATAGTAGTTGTTAATGTAGCAAATAGCAATAGTAGTATTAGTGGTAATAGTAGTAGAAGCTGCAGTAATAGTAGTAGTACAAGTGGGGGTAACTCTAGGTTACTATGTGATGACAGGAGTTACCGTTTTACGGAGAATTCCGGCTAGTTCCTCCGAAATGATAAAGCTAACTTTATTTTGTTTAAAGACGTCTGAAATGGAGATCAAAGATGATTCAAGACTGTTAGGTAAGACACATATGCAACAGTTAGGTATCTTTATTTCGAAACGTTTCGCCTACACAGTAGGCTTCTTCAGTCGAGTACAGAAAGGTTGATAGAAGCAGAAGATACTTGAAGACGATGTAATCAGTCCATCACCCTTAAAGTTTTGAGGTGGTCAGTCCCTCAGTCTGGAGAAGAGCATTGTTCCGTTGTCTGAAACAATTGTTTCAGACAACGGAACAATGCTCTTCTCCAGACTGAGGGACTGACCACCTCAAAACTTTAAGGGTGATGGACTGATTACATCGTCTTCAAGTATCTTCTGCTTCTATCAACTTTTCTGTAGGTAAGACACATATGCAACAGTTAGGTATCTTTATTTTGAAACGTTTCGCCTACACAGTAGGCTTCTTCAGTCGAGTACAGAAAAGTTGATAGAAGCAGAAGATACTTGGAGACGATGTAATCAGTCCATCACCCTTAAAGTTTTGAGGTGGTCAGTCCCTCAGTCTGGAGAAGAGCATTGTTCCGTTGTCTGAAACAATATGAAGTTGAAGTGACAGAATCGGGCCTTATATAGTGCCAGGAGGTGAGACGTAGGTTGATTTGGGAGGGCAGGTCCTTCTCAAACCCAGCCGTTCTCACTAGTAGAGGTTGTCGAAGTAGATGGTCTGTACCAAGATACCCTTGTGTTGCAGTGTCTGACAGAATGAACATTAAAATGGTATAAAATACCGACAGATTGTTAGGTAAGACACATATGCAACAGTTAGGTATCTTTATTTTGAAACGTTTCGCCTACACAGTAGGCTTCTTCAGTCGAGTACAGAAAAGTTGATAGAAGCAGAAGATACTTGGAGACGATGTAATCAGTCCATCACCCTTAAAGTTTTGAGGTGGTCAGTCCCTCAGTCTGGAGAAGAGCATTGTTCCGTTGTCTGAAACAATATGAAGTTGAAGTGACAGAATCGGGCCTTATATAGTGCCAGGAGGTGAGACGTAGGTTGATTTGGGAGGGCAGGTCCTTCTCAAACCCAGCCGTTCTCACTAGTAGAGGTTGTCGAAGTAGATGGTCTGTACCAAGATACCCTTGTGTTGCAGTGTCTGACAGAATGAACATTAAAATGGTATAAAATACCGACAGATTGTTAGGTAAGACACATATGCAACAGTTCTGTCACTTCAACTTCATATTGTTTCAGACAACGGAACAATGCTCTTCTCCAGACTGAGGGACTGACCACCTCAAAACTTTAAGGGTGATGGACTGATTACATCGTCTCCAAGTATCTTCTGCTTCTATCAACTTTTCTGTACTCGACTGAAGAAGCCTACTGTGTAGGCGAAACGTTTCAAAATAAAGATACCTAACTGTTGCATATGTGTCTTACCTAACAATCTGTCGGTATTTTATACCATTTTAATGTTCATTCTGTCAGACACTGCAACACAAGGGTATCTTGGTACAGACCATCTACTTCGACAACCTCTACTAGTGAGAACGGCTGGGTTTGAGAAGGACCTGCCCTCCCAAATCAACCTACGTCTCACCTCCTGGCACTATATAAGGCCCGATTCTGTCACTTCAACTTCATATTGTTTCAGACAACGGAACAATGCTCTTCTCCAGACTGAGGGACTGACCACCTCAAAACTTTAAGGGTGATGGACTGATTACATCGTCTCCAAGTATCTTCTGCTTCTATCAACTTTTCTGTACTCGACTGAAGAAGCCTACTGTGTAGGCGAAACGTTTCAAAATAAAGATACCTAACTGTTGCATATGTGTCTTACCTAACAATCTGTCGGTATTTTATACCATTTTAATGTTCAACCTTTCTGTACTCGACTGAAGAAGCCTACTGTGTAGGCGAAACGTTTCGAAATAAAGATACCTAACTGTTGCATATGTGTCTTACCTAACAATCTGTCGGTATTTCATACCATTTTGAAAAGTAAAAGGACACAAGTGCAACTAATGTGACATTTATTGTGGCAACGTTTCGCTCTCCAGGAGCTTTATCAAGCCATTACAAACAATGCATGGACACAGAGGGTATATAAAGGCTCAGAGTGAGGTGAATACTAGTGAATACTGAGCCTTTATATACCCTCTGTGTCCATGCATTGTTTGTAATGGCTTGATAAAGCTCCTGGAGAGCGAAACGTTGCCACAATAAATGTCACATTAGTTGCACTTGTGTCCTTTTACTTTTCATATTGTCGGTAATTCTACCAACTTTATTACAATCATACCATTTTAAAGTTCATGATTCAAGACATTAAAGTCTGCTGCACTTTACTTCTTTGATCACTAGATAGACGTCACTGAGTCTCAGAAGATGGCTGGAGAAGTGTCTATGCTGCACACCTGAGTTGCTCAAGTATTCTGGAGAGGTTCAAAGCAACTTGGTTGTTGGGAAAGACTATAACTTTGTTTAAAGTGCTGATAGTGCGTGATGAACTGTCAGTTTGGAAAGCTCTTTTCTTACAGTTCTTGATAGGTTATTCTGGCAGTTTGGGAGACACACAGATGATGATGAAGCTAAATGCAAATTATGTGGTCAGGCATATGGTCACTGTCTTGAACACTATGTGCTTAATTGTCCACTTATTGAGGAATATAGAGATAAACAGTATAATAACCTATGTGACATAAGAACATAAGAACATAAGAAAGGAGGAACACTGCAGCAGGCCTGTTGGCCCATACTAGGCAGGTCCTTTACAATTCATCCCACTAACAAACATTTGACCTACCCAATTTTCAATGCTACCCAAGAAATAAGCTCCGATGTGCAAGTCCCACTCAAATCCAACCCCTCCCACTCATGTACTTATCCAACCTAAATTTGAAACTACCCAAAGTCCTAGCCTCAATAACCCAACTAGGTAGACTGTTCCACTCATCAACTACCCTATTTCCAAACCAATACTTTCCTATGTCCTTTCTAAATCTAAACTTATCCAATTTAAATCCATTACTGCGGGTTCTCTCTTGGAGAGATATCCTCAAGACCTTGTTAATGATGATAAATTAGACACATGTGCAACTCTTGGGTATGTGATGAATGGTTTGAAAAACCGACAAGTTGAAGATTGAGACACTTATGCAGCATATGGGAATCTTTATTCAGGAAACGTTTCGCCACACAGTGGCTTCATCAGTCCAATACAAAGAGGAAGGCGTAAGGAGAGGAGGAGAATGAGGTAATCAGTCCCTCAACCTGGAGTCGATGTGTTCTGTCCATCAATCTTGTAGAATGTACAGCATAGGGCCGTAGACGTGGCTTATATACTGTAGTGAGGTGACGTGAAGCAGATGGAGGCGGGGTCATAGTGGTACCATCCACTAGTCGAAGTAGGTCTTCGTCCAAAGGTTGAACAAGTGTTGAAGAATTCTTTGTAACAAGACCCCATGATGCTGCCGTGTCTGACAGTTGTGATGAATGGTTTGAAAAACCGACAAGTTGAAGATTGAGACACTTATGCAGCATATGGGAATCTTTATTCAGGAAACGTTTCGCCACACAGTGGCTTCATCAGTCCAATACAAAGAGGAAGGCGTAAGGAGAGGAGGAGAATGAGGTAATCAGTCCCTCAACCTGGAGTCGATGTGTTCTGTCCATCAATCTTGTAGAATGTACAGCATAGGGCCGTAGACGTGGCTTATATACTGTAGTGAGGTGACGTGAAGCAGATGGAGGCGGGGTCATAGTGGTACCATCCACTAGTCGAAGTAGGTCTTCGTCCAAAGGTTGAACAAGTGTTGAAGAATTCTTTGTAACAAGACCCCATGATGCTGCCGTGTCTGACAGTTGTGATGAATGGTTTGAAAAACCGACAAGTTGAAGATTGAGACACTTATGCAGCATATGGGAATCTTTATTCAGGAAACGTTTCGCCACACAGTGGCTTCATCAGTCCAATACATGCACATCTACACAAGTCTGCTCCAGATGTTCAGCAACTGGCCACTTCTGGAATACTTGCAACCTCCCCCTTAAATGTTCTAGCTGCGGCGGGTCACACACTGCAGTTGCAAATTCCTGCCCTTCTAGAAAGCACATTCTCTCCTCCCTCAGAGCAAACCAACCTCCCTCCCTACCCAACCCCTTCCCTGCTCCTCCCTCCCCTTCCTTACCTCCCTCCCCTTCCACACCTCCCTCCCCTACCCCCAATGCCTGGGCCTCCCCACGCACTTGGTCTACCTCTTCTACTCTACACACATCAAACACCAACACACAGACTACAAGCACTTCTTCTACACCCACACTAGACTACAAAACTGACTGTCAACTTGCCACTGCTGCCCACTCTGCGATGGTAATCTCACAAGCTTACCAATCAGACTACTCACATGTCCTTAACCTAATCTTGTCTGCTAACAATCTTCCCTCTTTAATTATCCCTCCTTCCTGCTTCTCTTCCAAGCCTCCTACAACCTCTCCCTCCTTCCTCTCTCCCACCCCCCCACTTCCTACTCCCACCAGCTCTCCTCCTCCACTACCTCTCTTCACTACTTCTACACCTCCCACCAACACCCCTACTGCTACTGCTACGACCACCCCTCCCCCCACTTCCTTACCCACTTCATCCCCTTCCAAAGCTTCCACTTCCTCACAGCTTACCAAAACTTCCACTTCCTCTGCATCCACCTTCGCCCACTCCACCACAACCAAAACCTCATCCAGGTCCAACTCCACCTCCTCCAGACAAAATCCACTCAAACCTAAACCTACCACAACTTCTAACGGACAGACCAAAGAACATAAAAACAGATCCATCTCTTCCTCCCCCTCCAGGAAACGGGTCCGTAGCACCTACAAACACACATCCACTGATGGCACCACTATCACGGGCTTTAATCCAAACTCCTCCCCCGACATTAACTTTGCTAAGACGAAACCATTAAATCACGTTTAAGGCGATTCAGTTCAACGTACGTTCTTACTTTACAATTAGACACCTACTGGCCGAGCTCCTTGAAGCAGAGGCCAGATATTGTTTTGCTAAACAGTACCTGCCTCAAAGCCCCTCAATGTATCCGCCATTATGGTTATACTGCACTACAGTCCCCCTATGATCCCCACGATGGGGTTGCCATCCTTGTCAATTCCAACATAAAACATGAATTTCTCCCAATCCCTTTTATTCACCAACACTGTCTTGCGGTCAGAATACACACCCACCTTGGCCCCTTTATCTTTTTCACCACCTATGCTCGCCCAAACACTACTCTCAACATACACGACCTCTCCTTAGTCTTCAACTACACCAACACACCAACTTACCTACTAGCTGACATGAATGCCAAACACACTGCCTTTCATCACACCAGTAACAACCAACTTGGTCACCAATTACTCAACTTCACAAACCATAAACACCTAATTCATCTTGGGCCAGACTTCAATACATTCTTCAACCACACGGGCCAAGGCAAACCAGACATCATTCTGGCAAACCGAGCCAGCTCTCTATTTCAACATTACATCTCACCTGGCCCTATTACAGGCTCTGATCACATCCCAGTCATCTTACACATCTCCTCCAACCCTATCCTCATACCAACCACACCTTCATTCTCCTACAAGAACGCTGACTGGGATGCTTTCAAACAACACATAGACAATATTAACCTCACCTATGACTACAACAACAAACCTATCTCTGACATCGATACTCAACTTGATCTCATCCAGGACACCATTACACAAGCAGCCAACATCGCAATACCAAAGAAAACTCACACCACTCGTTATTCCTTCAAACCGTCACTCAGAACAAGAAGACTAATTATCTGCTACCACAACCGCTTCCTCTACAACACACATAGATTTAATCAAGTCCGATTAGATCTCACTTACCTTAGAAACAACATTTTACACAGCCTAGACCAAGACCACAACAATCACTGGTCACGACTAATACAACAAGCGGACAGGCAGCGTGTTAAAAACACTAAAGCCTTCTGGAACTTTATCAAAAAAATCAGAGGCACTACTCCCACCAACAAATTCAAACACATCACCCACAACAACACACACATCTCAGACCCACAGGCTGCTACCAACATCTTCAAACACATCTGGGAGAACATCTTCCACGCTCACCCACCTCACCCTAACGTTATTCAACACATTCAGAACATAGAACACTGGAACACTGCACACACACAAGAAACAACACCAGACAGCCACATACATCTAGACACTCTTACCTCCTCCCAAGAACTCGACACTCCTTTCACCAACACAGACATTAAAACTCTCCTCAGACACCTTCCTCCAAAGGCTCCTGGTGCCTCTGGCCTAAACCATATTATCCTGAAACACCTTCCTGACTCTATCATTACTGCCTACACAAACCTCCTCAATGCCTCCCTTGCCTCTGGATACTTCCCTTCCCTCTTCAAAGCTGCTACTGCTATCCTCCTTCCTAAACCCAATAAAGACCACTCTGACCCTAGAAACTATCGCCCTATCAGCCTCCTCGAAACTTTAGGAAAACTCTTTGAAAAGCTCATTAATCATCGCCTTCGCAGATACCTGGAACATAATTCTCTACTTTCAGATGGCCAGTTTGGCTTCAGAACACACAGATCCACACAGGATGCCATTAACATCATTCTCAACTACATCCACATAAACACAAAACAAAGAAACAGGACAGCCCTGGTTGCAAAAGACGTTGAAAAAGCTTTTGACACTGTGTGGCACGAGGGGCTCAAGTACAAACTCTGCACTAACTTCAACCTGCCTCTCAATACTCGTAAACTCCTCTGCAACTTCCTAGACGGCCGTACCATGAGAATCAAATTCCAAGGCTGTTACTCTGACTACTTCACACTAAATGCTGGAGTACCCCAGGGATCTGTCCTTTCCCCTACCCTCAACATTTTATACACTAACGACATTCCAACACCTATATACCACAACTCCATCACACTAGCCTATGCAGACGACATTACACAACTTATCACTCATGCCAATATAGATACACTCACACACAAAACACAAAATGAGGTTGACAGGATATCCATCTGGGAACAAAAATGGAGGATCAAAACCAATGCAGCAAAATCCAGCATTACGTATTTTAACTACAGGAAACGTGATCCTCCATTACCTGTCGAACTCAGAACAGCTGACACCCGCACTTACTTCCCTATCACACAATCTGTCACTGTCCTTGGCGTTAATCTTGACTACCTTCTTCGTTTACACGGACACATTCACTCAAGGCATGCAATAGCTAGTAAGGCCCTTGCGGGCCTCTACAAGCTGAAACATGCCTCTCAACGCACCAAACTACACCTCTACAAATCCCTAATACGTCCTCTGATAACTTACTCTCCTCTAGCCCTCTCTCTTGCAGCAAAAACAAACTTACTTAAACTGCAGCGTGTCCAGAACAAGGCGCTGCGCTGGGTGCTTGATGTCAGATGGGAGGACTTCGCCACAAGCGAGTCTCTTCATGCCCAGTTAGACGTCCCTGCGCTGAATCTGTACTGGAAGAGGCTCAGTGATAGACAGATAGACAAACTTGAGACACGACATGACTACTGGACCTCTCTCCTTGACGAAGACATTCGCAGACCCACAAACCAACACAACCTTTTCTACTCCTTGCATGATCCTGCTCCTAACCCTACTTACAAATAACCTTGGATCCGCTGACAGGTACCTTCTAAGACAGGTACCATTCTCTGACCCACGTTCGCCTTAGCTTTTTTGGGTTAAGACATGACTCAGTTCTGCACTCCTCTCTAGCTCTAAAAGTCGCAAGTCCCTTACTTCCAGCTCACCCCACCGGAGTCCCAACAGAAGAACCGGAATTTCTCTTTTCAATATCTGTCCCACGATCGCCTTTGCTGCTGGGTTAAGCCCTGGCTCTATTTCTATGACTAAGAACACTCCTCTCCAGCACTATTCTTCGTCTGTCCCGTCTTCCCCGCTCATCCCATTTGGGATCTTACCTGAACTTTCGTTCGTTCGTTCCTATGCTGTACATTCTACAAGATTGATGGACAGAACACATCGACTCCAGGTTGAGGGACTGATTACCTCATTCTCCTCCTCTCCTTACGCCTTCCTCTTTGTATTGGACTGATGAAGCCACTGTGTGGCGAAACGTTTCCTGAATAAAGATTCCCATATGCTGCATAAGTGTCTCAATCTTCAACTCTTGGGTATCTTTATTGAGGAAACGTTTCGCCACACAGTGGCTTCATCAGTCCATACAAAGGAGAATCTTGAAGAACAGGAGGAGAATGAGGTAATCAGTCCCTCAACCTTGAGTCGATGTGGTCAGTCCATCAATCTTGAATAGAATACGGCATTCAAGATTCTCCTTTGTATGGACTGATGAAGCCACTGTGTGGCGAAACGTTTCCTCAATAAAGATACCCAAGAGTTGCACATGTGTCTAATTTATCAACATGTCGGTTCTCTGAACCATTCATCTACAATGCTGTCAGACACTGCATCTTCTTGGGATCTTAATACTTGGGAATTCTTCGCTTGCCTAATTCTTGGGCACGACCTACTTCAACATTGAATAAGTGTTACACTGCCTCTGACTGCTTCACCTCTCCTGCCAACGGTATATAAGCTCCTTCTCAGCACGTATGCCGTATTCTATTCAAGATTGATGGACTGACCACATCGACTCAAGGTTGAGGGACTGATTACCTCATTCTCCTCCTATTCTTCAAGATTCTCCTTTGTATGGACTGATGAAGCCACTGTGTGGCGAAACGTTTCCTCAATAAAGATACCCAAGAGTTGCACATGTGTCTAATTTATCAACATGTCGGTTCTCTGACCTTGTTAATATCCCCTTTATTAATACCTATCTTCCACTTATACACTTCGATCAGGTCTCCCCTCATTCTTCGTCTAACAAGTGAATGTAACTTAAGAGTCTTCAATCTTTCTTCATAAGGAAGATTTCTAATGCTATGTATTAATTTAGTCATCCTACGCTGAATGTTTTCTAACGAATTTATGTCCATTCTGTAATATGGAGACCAGAATTGAGCTGCATAATCTAGGTGAGGCCTTACTAATGATGTATAAAGCTGCAGTATGACCTCTGGACTTCTGTTGCTTACACTTCTTGATATAAATCCCAGTAATCTATTTGCCTTATTACGTACGCTTAGGCACTGCTGTCTTGGTTTAAGGTTGCTGCTTACCACAACCCCCAAGTCCCTTTCGCAATCTGTATGGCTAAGTTCTACATTATTTAACTTATAAGTGCTAGGGTTATGGACACTTCCGAGCTTCAGAACCTTGCATTTATCTACATTGAACTGCATCTGCCACTTTTCTGACCAAGAGTAGAGTTTGTCTAAATCCTCCTGAAGTTCCCTAACATCTACGTTTGAATCAATTATCCTACCTATCTTCGTGTCATCGGCGAATTTGCTCATATCACTAGTAATTCCTTCATCAAGATCATTGATATATATTATAAACAACAACGGGCCCAAGACTGATCCCTGTGGAACGCCACTTGTTACTGATCCCCACTCGGATTTAACCCCATTTATGGACACTCTCTGCTTCCTGTCTGTGAGCCATGATTCGATCCACGAGAGCACTCTTCCCCCAATGCCATGAGCTGCTACTTTCTTCAACAGTCTTTGGTGCGGAACTCTATCAAATGCCTTACTAAAATCTAAGTAAATAATATCAAATTCTTTATCGTGGTCAACAGCCTCAAAAGCTTTACTGAAAAAAGTTAATAAATTAGTTAGACAAGACCGGCCTCTTGTGAATCCATGCTGAGTATCATTAATCAAGCTATGCTTATCGAGATGGCTTCTTATAATTTGAGCTATAATTGACTCTAGTAATTTGCCTACAATTGAGGTCAGGCTTATTGGGCGGTAATTTGACGGTAACGACTTGTCCCCTGTTTTAAAAATAGGAATTACATTAGCCATCTTCCACATATCAGACACTACACCTGTTTGAAGAGATAAATTAAAAATATTAGTTAATGGTTCACAGACTTCCATTTTGCATTCCTTTAGAACCCTTGAAAAAACCTCATCAGGACCCGGTGACTTATTTTGCTTCAGTCGGTCTATCTGCTTCACAACCATTTCACTAGTGACTATGATGTTACATAATTTATCTTCTTCTGGCCCACTATAAAAATTAATTACCGGAATATTATTAGTGTCTTCCTGTGTAAAAACCGAGAGAAAATAATTATTTAAAATCGAGCACATTTCATTCTCTTTGTCAGTAAGATGCCCATAGTTATTTTTAAGGGGACCTATCTTATCTCTGACTTTTGTTCTATATACTTGGAAAAAACATTTTGGGTTAGTTTTAGAATCCCTAGCAACTTTAATTTCATAGTCCCTTTTAGCTTTTCTTATCCCCTTTTTAATGTCCCTCTTAGTGTCAATATACTGATTCATAAGATGACCCTCGCCTCTTTTGATACGCCTATAAATTCCTTTCTTATGCCCTAGTAGATATTTCAGCCTATTATTCATCCATTTTGGGTCATTTCTATTTGATCTAATTTCTTTATAAGGGATAAATGTTCTTTGAGCAGCATGTATTGTGTTCAGAAAACTGTCATATTGATAGCTCTCTTCGTTACCCCAGTCAACAGATGATAAGTGTTCTCTAAGCCCATCGTAATCTGCTAAGCGAAAATCTGGGACTGTTACTGAGTTATCCCTACTATCATACTTCCATTCAATTCTAAATGTAATTGATTTGTGGTCGCTAGCACCCAGTTCTTCTGAAACTTCTAAATTATTAACAAGGGATTCATTGTTTGCCAGAACTAAGTCAAGCAGGTTATTACCCCTTGTAGGTTCTGTCACAAACTGCTTCAGAAAACAATCCTGAACTACTTCTAAGAAGTCGTATGATTCTAAATTCCCAGTCAAGAAATTCCAATCAATATGACTAAAGTTAAAGTCTCCTAGAATTACTACATTATCGTGCCTTGTGGCCCTAACAATTTCCTCCCATAGTAGTCTTCCCTGGTCCCTATCTAAATTTGGGGGACGGTATATCACACCTAAAGTTAATTTTTCATGCCCCTCTGAAAATTCTATCCAAACAGACTCTGTATGTGTTACTTCAGACTTAATACCCGTTTTAATGCAACAGTTCAAGCGATCTCGGACATACAATGCCACCCCACCCCCCTTCCCGATACTTCTATCTACTTGGAACAATTTGAAACCCTGAATGTGACATTCTGCAGGCATGTCCCGACTTTTTGAATTAAACCACGTCTCAGTAATGGCAAATACATCTATGTTACCTGCACTAGCAACTAGTCTCAACTCGTCCATCTTATTCCTAGCACTGCGACTATTTGTGTAATATATACTTAAGGACCCTCCTTTCTCTTTATCATTCCTGCTCCTTTCTGTTATTCCACTAAACCTATTACTGTCCTTGTCAATTAGTGCCACTGGCCTTCCGATATCCACCTCATTTTGCCTATTACTAGTTCTCCTAGTACTCATATTACTACCCTGAGACTTCACAGTTTTCCCGCAGAAACCCATACCACTAACTATTCCTAGTTTAAAGACCTAACAGCTCCCTCCACTGCGTTGGCCAGTGCTCCCACCCCACACCTAGACAAGTGAACCCCATCCCTGGCATACATGTCATTTCTGCCATAGAAGAGGTCCCAGTTGTCAATGAATGTTACCGCATTTTCCTTACAGTATTTGTCCAGCCAGCAATTGACACCAATTGCTCTGGACAACCATTCATTTCCAACTCCTCTCCTTGGCAAAATGCCACATATGACAGGTTTCCCACCCTTCTTCCTAATTATCTCTATTGCTGACCTATACCTGCTAATCAGGTCCTCACTCCTACGTCTGCCAACATCGTTGCCTCCAGCACTGAGACAGATAATAGGATTGCTCCCATTACCTCTCATGATGTCATCCAGACGGCTAACAATATCCTTCATCCCAGCCCCAGGAAAACACACTCTCTGCCTCCTACTCCTATCCTTCAAACAGAATGCCCTATCCATGTACCTAATCTGACTATCCCCAACAACAACAATGTTTTTACCTTCCTTGGCGTCGTCCGTAGTGATGCTCCGAGTAGTCGACTCAAATTCGCCAGGTAGCATTACACCACTTGTAGAATTCGTCATGACGTTCTCGATGGTCTTCGTTGGGGTTTCTAGGGATGTCTCACTCACGTCTGCCAATGCTTCCTTGGTGCTCGTTGTGGCATTCCCAGTAGAACACTCACATTCGTCAGGTAGCACCGAGAATGAGTTGGAAGTTTCCACGGCAGTCTTCTGGTTTCTCGTTGTTTCTGCCTCTCCAACCGTTTTCTTAATCTTCAGCTTGGTTCCATGTTGCCCGACCACTGACCAAGCTCCCCTCTTAACCTGGGGACTCACAACAGGAGGATTACTACGAATCCTCTTGTTCTCCTCCGTTAATCGCCGTATCTCCAGTTTAGCAACTCTGAGTTCTTCTCTCAGCTGCTGGTAAAGCTGCTCAAGAGAGGGCATCCTGGTTCAGATTCACAGAGAGCACACAAACAGGTCTTCACAGAGCTAAGTACACGTCACCACTGAGCTAAGTACACGTCACCACTGTCAAGATATCTTATTAATGAAAATAAGATACCAGATATACTAAGCAAATTTCCTAAATTTGCTTGTAACAGATAAGTGAACTGTATATATAAATCCAAATGTACACCAGTTAACCCTTTTGGGGCCTTTTGTGTATCTATATGCTCTTGCGCTACCGTCCACACGATATGCTCTTGCGTTACCGTCCACAGGCTGGATATCCTCTTGCGCTACCGTCCACACGCTGGATATGCTCTTGCGCTACCGTCCACACGCTGGATATGCTCTTGCGCTACCGTCCACACGCTGGATATGCTCTTGCGTTACCGTCCACAGGCTGGATATGGGGTGCACAATAAACTAGCCACTTCGGTGGCAAAATCTAAAAAATTTTGATGATCACGGAAGGAAGCTGGAGTTCAGTGAAACTTTGTTGTATGTATGCACACTTCTTGTCAAGAAACTTTGGCCTTCAAATCCGTGTGCTCTTAGAAAATAATCAAATGACGCTTCATCATCAGGGATTACGTTTGTAATTAGGTGCTTTTGGTTCTCCCCCTTTCAAGAGCCTATATGCAGAGGCGAATGTTCAATCTTTGAACGATCAGCGTGATGCCCCTTGGAGTTTACCTGGAGAGAGTTCCGGGAGTCAACGCCCCCGCGGCCCGGTCTGTGACCAGGCCTCATGGTGGATCAGGGCCTGATCAACCAGGATGTTACTGCTAGTTGTACGCAATCCAACGTACGAGCCACAGCCCGGCTGGTCAGGTACCGACTTTAGGTGCTTGTCCAGTGCCTGCTTAAAGACAGCCAGGGGTCTATTGGTAATCCCCCTAATGTATGCTGGGAGGCAGTTGAACAGTCTTGGGACCCTGACACTTACTGTGTTGTCTCTTAACGTGCTAGTGACACCCCTGCTTTTCATAGGGGGGATGTTGCATGGTCTGCCGAGTCTTTTGCTTTCGTAGTGAGTGATTTTCGTGTGCAAGTTCGGTACTAGTCCCTCTAGGATTTTCCAGGTGTATATAATTATGTATCTCTCCCGCCTGTGTTCCAGGGAATACAGGTTCAGGAACCTCAAGCGCTCGCAGTAATTGAGGTGTTTTATCTCCGTTATGCGCGCCGTGAAGGCTCTCTGTACATATTCTAGGCCAGCAATTTCACCTGCCTTGAAAGGTGCTGTTAGTGTGCAGCAATATTCCAGCCTAGATAGAACAAGTGACCTGAAGAGTGTCATCATGGGCTTGGCATCCCTAATTTTGAAGGTTCTCATTATCCATCCTGTCATTTTTCTAGCAGCTGCGATTGATGCAATGTTATGGTCCTTGAAGGCGAGATCCTCAGACATGATTCAAATTCAAATTCAAAGTTTATTCTCTATAAGGATTACAATGCTGAGTTAACAGAAACTGGGGTTATTGTGTGGTTTACATGTAGTAAAATTGTGATTACAGAGTGTACCACTAGAACGCTTAGCATGGCTAGGCATTTCGGGCAGACTTAGTTTTATTCTTAATTGTAAAATATTACAAATTATGAGGTAAGTTGGTATTATGGCTAAGTGACTAAATACTAGTTTGAGAGTTTAGCAATGGGAATGCTTTTGTTTTGGCACAGTACATAGTTTCAGTATTGGAGTATCACAGGATTCATTATTTTAAGATTGAGATTAATATTTCTGTTTATGGTCAAATGAGTGAGTGAGTGTAAGTGTGAACCACCAGGTGGTATTCGTGTAGTTAGTTGACAGGGTGTATCAGGGAGATAAGATGTTTTCTAATGGTAGTTTTGAAGGTGATGAATGTGTCTGCAGTTCTAGAGTTCTCAGGTAGGGTATCCCAGATTTTAGGGCCTTTGACATACATTGAATTTTTGTAAAGGTTTAGTCGGACACGGGGAATGTTGTAGAGATGTTTGTGTCTGGTGTTATGCCTGTGGGTCCTGTCACAACTATCAAGAAAGCGTTTTAGGTCAAGGTTGATATTAGAGTTTAAGGTCCTGTAGATGTAGACTGCACAGTAGTAAGTGTGGATGTACTGAACTGGGAGTAAGTTTAGGTCTATGAAGAGTGGGGGTGGGGGTTGTTGCCAGGGATGGGATTTAGTGATTATTCTTACTGCGGCTTTTTGTTGGGTTATTATTGGTCGTTGTTGGGTTATTATTGGTCGTTGTTGGGTTATTATTGGTCGTTGTTGGGTTATTATTGGTCGTTGACGTTGGTTTTTCGCTCTGTTTTGTGGACGAATTTGTTTTGTACTCTGATGAAGTTTTAATTTCCTCGTGTTTACCATATCGGAGTAATTGAAATTTCTCATCGTTGAACTTCATATTGTTTTCTGCAGCCCATTGAAAGATTTTGTTGATGTCCGCCTGGAGCCTTGCAGTGTCTGCAATGGAAGACACTGTCATGCAGATTCGGGTGTCATCTGCAAATGAAGACAAGGTGCTGTGGCTAACATCCTTGTCTATGTCAGATATGAGGATGAGAAACAAGATGGGAGCGAGTACTATGCCTTGTGGAACAGAGTTTTTCACCATAGCTGCCTCAGACTTCACTCTGTTCACTACTACTCTTTGTGTTCTATTTATGAGGAAATTATAGATCCATCTATCAATTTTTCCTGTTATTCCTTTAGCACGCATTTATTACGCCATGGTCACACTTGTCGAAGGCTTTTGCAAAGTCTGTGTATATTACGTCTGCATTTTTTTTGTCTTCTAGTGCATCTAGGACCTTGTCGTAGTGATCCAGTAGCTGCCTTCGATATTTTGTCCACTCGCATGATCTTCACGATCTTTCTATATACAGGATTGTAGAAGACGTTAGGAGAGGTACATTATTTGGTTGCCACCCCTTTTTACTCCGTCCCTCTTTTCTTCATAAATATTCGCTCATGGTTTCTCTTCAGTTGCCCTTTATGTGTTTATATAACATCTAACATTTCTCTTTCCGCATGGGAGATTCCGACAATTCGAGTTTGTTCTTCCCAACTGCCGTGTGTGTGTAAGTTCAAATACTTACAGTTGCTTCTTGCTTCCTTCTTCTTCACCACTTCCAGTCTCACTCTCATGTTGTTGCAGTTTGCAGTGTTTGTAAATCCTTTGACGGTGTTGGGTTTGCAGCAGTGTCCCTGGTCAGTGTTCTGCGAGGTCAGTCATTATACTCAGCTTGCACTATCACACCTGATCTGTATGCAGTTCTCATAGCGATTATATTTATTGCGTACAGACCTTCCTCAACATTCTGGTAGTTTAGACTCCTTAATAATATCTTTATTTACTATAAGTACATGTACAAGGTATACAGGCCTAGCTGACATCAGTGACATACTACTATATAGAAAGCCCCTTGTTATGCTCAGCATGTCGGGAAATTAGGTCAGTGTCCCAGGATGGGACCCACACCAATCGATTGACACCCAGGTACCCATTTTACTGATGGGGAACATAGACAACAGGTGGAAAGAGGCTCGCCCAATGTTTCTACTCTGGCTGGGAATCGAATTCTGGCCGTAGCCGTGTGAACCGAGAGCGTTAGCCACCAGACCACCAGAGCCTGTCTTAAGTGCTTTGAACGTTATCAAAAAATTTAATTCGCCTCATCCCCTAGTTCTTCGTCGAGACCCTTGATTGTCTGCTGGATCCCTGGCCAGGTGGATGTTCCAGGCCCGGTGGCCTGGTGGCTAAAGCTCCCGCTTCACACACGGAGGGCCCGGGTTCGATTCCCGGCGGGTGGAAACATTTCGACACGTTTCCTTACACCTGTTGTCCTGTTCACCTAGCAGCAAATAGGTACCTGGGTGTTAGTCGACTGGTGTGGGTCGCATCCTGGGGGACAAGATTAAGGACCCCAATGGAAATAAGTTAGACAGTCCTCGATGACGCACTGACTTTCTTGGGTTATCCTGGGTGGCTAACCCTCCGGGGTTAAAAATCCGAACGAAATCTTATCTTATCTTATCTTAAAGAGCAGACGGACTCCGCTTCGTGGTCAACGCTACATTACCTCCACGTTGATCTTTACCTGGAGTTTACCCGGGAGGGTTCCGGGGGTCAACGCCCCCGCGGCCAGGTCTGTGAGTAGATTCATAACATATTATATTCTATCAAGACGTGTTTAGAGTTCTAGTCTTCTTTATATCATCGATATCTCCTATTCCATAGGTTATGTGTGACCCTTACTGATTTAGCGCTTTTCACTTATTAAAACAAGAATTATTAATGGCATCAACATTTAATGGTTGAATCATCATGTAAAATAAAAGAAACGTGTTGATAAATTAGACACATGTGCAACTCTTGGGTATCTTTATTGAGGAAACGTTTCGCCACACAGTGGCTTCATCAGTCCATACAAAGGAGAATCTTGAAGAACAGGAGGAGAATGAGGTAATTAGTCCCTCAACCTTGAGTCGATGTGGTCAGTCCATCAATCTTGAATAGTTTGAGGCACTGACCACATCGACTCAAGGTTGAGGGACTGATTACCTCATTCTCCTCCTGTTCTTCAAGTTTATCCTTTGGTTGTTAAGACACACAGGCAACACTTAAGCAACTTTATTCCGAAACGTTTCGCCTACGCAGTAGGCTTCTTCAGTCGAGTACAGAAAGTAGGCAGGAGCAGTAGAGATGTGAAGGCGATGTTTAACCTTTGTATGGACTGATGAAGCCACTGTGTGGCGAAACGTTTCCTCAATAAAGATACCCAAGAGTTGCACATGTGTCTAATTTAACAACGTGTCGGTTCCCTGAACCATTCATCTACAAAAGAAACATTTTTTGACTTTAGGTTACGTAGGTTTAAATTTTCATGGACAATGTGTAATAACTTCAAAAGTCAGCTTTAATTTCTTACTACTGATGTGTTTACCTCAAAGAAAGTTTCGCCTTAACTTTAGATTTTGCTAATTGTTTCTGTTGATCAGAAATAAGACACAATGATTGGCTTGGTTCGGTTATCCAAGTTTCAGTCCATATAATGTACTTTTTTGGGCGTGAAAATACTGTCAACCCTAAAGACAAATGTAAAATAATATTATGTACCCGACGCTTAAGTAAAATTTAATTATTTTGTTATGTACCTAATTACTTCAACTTTTAGTAAAGGTTGGATTGATTTTATCCTGGGTAGGTCCCGCTGCCCTTTTTCTTGGGGAAGAAATTTGGAAAAATAAAATATTGCTTTTAATGCAATAATTTTTGAGTGTCGCATCCGATTAGCTACAGCCACATCATGATAATAAGCTGGAAATATGAACACTGTCACGTTTCGCCCACACAGTGGGGTTTATCAAGTTACAAACTGATCTGTTTGTGACTTGATAAAGCCCACTGTGTGGGCGAAACGTTGTCATACAGCTTATGTTTATATTTCCATTGTGTCAGTATTTTATACCATTTATTTCCATGATAATAAGTTAATGCAAGTGCCAAGCTGATACATGTTTAATGTCCTTGTTTGTTTACGATATTGGTCCCTCAAAAATATGAATGAGATTTAGGCAGTATACATACATACATATATATATATATATATATATATATATATATATATATATATATATATATATATATATATATATATATATATATATATATATATATATATATATAAACCATACCCCCGGCCGGGATTGAACCCGCGGTCATAGAGTCTCAAAACTCCACACCGTCGCGTTAGCCACTAGACCAGCTAGCCACAATAAGATTCATCCAACTAGGTATATTTCTACACCATAGGAAAGTTAGCACAGGCACCTCTGTGACCACAAATGCAAGTTTTTACAGACGAATCTCCAGCTAGCGTGGCCGTGACGAACTCTAGCTCAAGTCCCTTCACTGCCGTCAACATGACTCAAGAAATCGTAATGACACGATTGCAAATAAACCATACCCCCGGCCGGGATTGAACCCGCGGTCATAGAAATATACCTAGTTGGATGAATCTTATTGTGGCTAGCTGGTCTAGTGGCTAACGCGACGGGCTGGAGTTTTGAGACTCTATGACCGCGGGTTCAATCCCGGCCGGGGGTATGGTTTATTTGCAATCGTGTCATTACGATTTCTTGAGTCATATATATATATATATATATATATATATATATATATATATATATATATATATATATATATATATATATACAAAACAAGCACTGTGAAAGACTAGGGAAATTCCAATTGCTTTCGTGACTTCTCACATTATCAAGGAACTATAAAATCAATGGTTTAGAAAGACACGTAAGCAAACACTATAACATATTTATTAGAAAACGTTTCGGTCCTGGGACCTTGATCACTTCTAACATACAGAGGTAGAAAGACATTATATATATAGGCGGAGAGTGAGATGTGACGCACGTGACCTGAGGAATGTCACATCTCACTCTCCGCCTATATATATAATGTCTTTCTACCTCTGTATGTTAGAAGTGATCAAGGTCCCAGGACCGAAACGTTTTCTAATAAATATGTTATAGTGTTTGCTTACGTGTCTTTCTAAACCAACTTGTCGGTATTTATTACCAAGGTTTATACCATCTATAAAATCAATACATCAATGGAAGGCATATAAAAGGTTGAGACTACACCTCACAATCACATACCCAACATAGCAACACCTGACTCGCGACGACACCCGACTCATAAGAAAGGAGGAACACTGCAGCAGGCCCGCTGGCCAAACTAGGCAGGTCCTTCACGACATCCCAGTAACAAAATAATTGTAATAAAGTTGGTAGAATTACCGACAATATGTAAAGTAAAAGGACACAAGTGCAACTAATGTGACATTTATTGTAGCAACGTTTCGCTCTCCAGGAGCTTTATCAAGCCATTACAAACATTACATGGACACAGAGGGTATATAAAGGCTCAGAGTGAGGTGAATACTAGTGAGGTACCATTTCGATGTTCACTAGTGGTAGTAGTAGTGTGGAAAAAGACACTTATGTACAGTTCAGGACATTTATTAAAGGAAACGTTTCGCCACGAGTGGCTTCTTCAGTCCTAATACAGAGAAAACTAAGAAAACACACATATATAAATATATAGTGGTGGGAGTCAGGTGAGGTGAAGCGTGGGTAGAGGTGGTAATAGTAGTAGTAGTAGTAATTGAACTAAGGAGGTGAGGTTAGAGAGGGACCTGCTGGCATCAAGTAACACCAGTTCCCAGGATGGGTAATATCCTCTTGCTTAGTAATTTTGAAATACTGTAACTACCGGATTTTTGCTTTATAGTGTTACTGACAGAAATTAGTGCAGCTTCAATGCATTTTCTCCGTCTTAAGTCGTCTTCTTTAATAACTAGTTTAGCTTCATTGAATTTCATGAGGTGTCCAACATCGTCTCTATGTTGAACACATGCGTTTTTGCGGTCATCATTTCTGCAAGCATTTTTGTGTTCTGCTATTCTAATGTCCAGAGTTCTGGCTGTTTCCCCTACATATACTTTGTCACACCCCCCACATGGTATAGTGTAGATTCCTGCACTTGTGCCAGAATCATGCTTGGGTTTTTGTATCAGGTTCCTAATAGTAGTTGAAGAGCTGGTAGATATTTTAGCCAGTTTTCTGTCAAACATTTTTGAAACATTAGTGGCAACGTTGCTGACCGGTAAAACGATGTAACTTGGAGGCTTTTCTTCAATTTGATAGGTGTTGGTCTTGCTGAGGATACGTGTTGCACGTTTCCTGCAGTCACGTATGAAGTGTAGGGGAAAGTGTAGTGAACTAAAAGAGTTGGTGATGTATGTACATTCTTCTTCGAGGAACTGCGGACTGGAAATTCTGTAGGCTCTCAGAAAGAAGCCAATAACTACCCCTCTTTTAGTTCTTGTGTCATGGTGAGAGAAGAAATGTAGAAGATCATTCTTGTAGGTAGGCTTCCGGTAGACTTTAAAAGAAAGTTTGCTTTCCCCTGTGCGTAAGAGAACGTCGAGAAAAGGTAACTGGTTGTCCTTCTCCTCCTCTAGAGTAAATTTAATAGTAGGTTCCAGATTGTTGATGGTGTTGAGGATGCCCTGTACGTCAAGATTTTTGGGTACAATGACCAAAATATCATCTACGCACCGCATCCAAGTAACTGAACGAGGGATGTTATTGAGGATCCTTCTTGATTCCAGGTCCTCCATATATAAATTGGCAAGGACTGCACTAAGGGGGGATCCCATGGCTAGTCCGAAGAGTTGTTTGTACTTCTTGTCCTCGAACCTAAAACAGTTATAACGAACACAAAGTTCGACAAGGCTCACAAAATCTTGGCGGGGTACACGTAACTCTGTATCATCTTTAATCACCCTGTGAAGAAGATCAATGGCTTGATCAACTGGGACATTGGTGAATAAGGCAGTCACGTCAAAACTTGCAAGCTTCTTATCACTCACTCATGTCGAGATCCCTGATACGGTTAAGGAGGTCACCCGAATGCTTTAGATGAGCCTGACTGATTGTACCCAGGAGCTTTGACAAATATTTCGCCAAAACTCCTGCTAGACTGTGAGGGGCGCTGCCGATACCAGATGTAATGGGTCTCATAGGCACATTTGGTTTGTGGGTCTTTGGTAAACCATAAAGTCTAGCTGACTTGGGGTTGGTAGGGATGAGGCGCAAGAGCTTTTTACCTTCTTCTGATTTCCTGAGTATACTGCGGGTCTTACTGAGAAAAGAATCTGTTTCTTTCCTCCATGCATGTTCGGGGATGGAAACGTATGTGTTGGCGTCGTTCAATAAATCTTGCATCTTACTAACGTAGTCTGTACTGTTGAGGATGACCACTCCTCCTCCTTTGTCCGCTGTGGTGATGAGAATATCATTATTGGAAGCTAAGTGTTTGAGTGCCTGGATGTAGCGACGAGGAATGACTGGACGACTAGGTTCAGAAACTGCAGCTGCAATAAGTCCTTGTATGAAACCTTTGTTAAACTCAGAGTCACCGAAGAAATGGTTTTTGATCACTGTGTCTAACTCGCATTTAGGCTTCCGTATGCCAGTAGCAAACTTGAGACCTAAGCTGAGTGCTTCGGATTCTGTATCACTGAGAACATAAGAAGAAAGGTTATTGATGATGTCAGCTCTACCAATATCTTTCCATTTGCTGTGTTGACAGAGAGAGGCAAGTTTTCTTGAGAGCCGTAGTTTCTGCTGTAGGTTGGCGGTGGTAACTTTGCTTAGGATGTGTTCGGCGGTGCGTCTGTCAGGAGAGGGAAGGGAAGTGAGAGCTAGGTGAGCACTATGGAAATAATCTTTGGAGCAAGCTGATAGATCTTCCTTGCACTCTCGTAGATAGTGGTAAGTAGCAGGAGAGAAGGGATGTTTAGAATCCGTGAGATGGTGTGGAGTGGATCTAGGTGCGACCATTTCTTCTATGCAGTCTTGCAGAAAAGAGGAACGGTTCTTGAAGCTGTGTGCCTTCAGGAGGAGAGAAAGGTAGTCTCTGTATAAAACGTCCATCACTAGTACTGTGTCTTGACAATGAGGAAATGGTATGGTGATACCGACAAGATGTGGAAAAAGACACTTATGTACAGTTCAGGACATTTATTAAAGGAAACGTTTCGCCACGAGTGGCTTCAGACAAAAGTAATACAATATGGTAGAGCAATTAATTCGTACATGAGTAAAAGGATATAAAAGCTATTACTTGGGTAACATAAAAATAGGTTGGACAAATATAGACTGGAATGAGGCAGCTTGTTTCAGTGTTCACTCTCTGTGCTTTGTGTAGTATAACAGGAGAGACTATGTGATGGCAGGGTTTACTGTTTTCAGGAGGATTCTTGCTAAGACTTCGGAGATGGTGAAGCTGCCGTTGTTTTGTTTAATTGTACTCGAAACAGCGATCAGTGCTGATTCGAGGCACTTGCGTCTGCGGAAATTAGTTTCTTTGATCATTAATTGGGCGTCTCTGAATTTCATGAGATGATTGGTGGAATTTCGGTGTTGTACACAGGCGTTGTTCAGGTTATCGTTCCTACATGCGTAAATGTGTTCATTGAGGCGGGTGTCGAGGTTTCTGGCTGTTTCACCTACGTAAATCTTGTCACAGCCTCCACAGGGTATAGTGTAAACTCCTGCATTGACTGGTTCGTGGTGCTTGGATTTTGTCCTGGTTATATCCTTTATTGAAGTGCTAGAAGCGATGGCGACTCTGGTGTTAGCTTGTGAAAGTGCTTTTGAGACGTTCAGTGCAACCTGACTGTTGGGAAGAATTATAACTTTGCTGGGAGTGGTGTTGATGCGTGGAGAATTTATGATCTGAAGAGCTCTTTTCTTGCAGTCTTTGATGAAAAAAGAAGGAAAATGTAACTCCGTGAATGTTTGGTGAATGTATGTACACTCCTCGTCAAGAAACTCAGGACTACAAATTCGGTATGCTCTTAGGAAAAACCCGATGATGATGCCTCTTTTGGTCTTGGTATCTTGACTGGAATAGAAGTGTGTGAGATCATTTTTATTGGTGGGTTTCCGATAAACTTTAAATCTTAGGTTAAAAGGACACAAGTGCAACTAATGTGACATTTATTGTGGCAACGTTTCGCTCTCCAGGAGCTTTATCAAGCTTGATAAAGCTCCTGGAGAGCGAAACGTTGCCACAATAAATGTCACATTAGTTGCACTTGTGTCCTTTTACTTTACATATTGTCGGTAATTCTACCAACTTTATTACAAATCTTAGGTTGTTGTCTACTTTGTGAATGAGGACGTCGAGGAAAGGTAGCTTGTCATTGGACTCTTCTTCTAGTGTAAACTGGATCGCCGGTTCAACTGCGTTGAGCCTTGCCTGAAGATCCCGTACATCAAAACGTTTTGGAGTTATTACGAGGACATCGTCCACGTAACGTAACCAAGTGACGCTTGAAGGGATGATGTTGGCGAAGTGTTCGGACTCTAGGTGTTCCATGTATAAGTTGGCTAGGACGGCACTGATGGGGGACCCCATTCCCATGCCGTAGGTTTGTTTGTAGAGCTTGTTATTGAAAGAAAAACATTAAAATGGTATGAAATACCGACAGATTGTTAGGTAAGACACATATGCAACAGTTAGGTATCTTTATTTCGAAACGTTTCGCCTACACAGTAGGCTTCCTCAGTCGAGTACAGAAAGGTTGATAGAAGCAGAAGATACTTGAAGACGATGTAATCAGTCCATCACCCTTAAAGTTTTGAGGTGGTCAGTCCCTCAGTCTGGAGAAGAGCATTGTTCCGTTGTCTGAAACAATATGAAGTTGAAGTGACAGAATGGGGCCTTTATATAGTGCCAGGAGGTGAGACGTAGGTTGTTTTGGGAGGGCAGGTCCTTCTCAAACCCAGCCGTTCTCACTAGTAGAGGTTGTCGAAGTGGTCTGTACAGACCACTTCGACAACCTCTACTAGTGAGAACGGCTGGGTTTGAGAAGGACCTGCCCTCCCAAAACAACCTACGTCTCACCTCCTGGCACTATATAAAGGCCCCATTCTGTCACTTCAACTTCATATTGTTTCAGACAACGGAACAATGCTCTTCTCCAGACTGAGGGACTGACCACCTCAAAACTTTAAGGGTGATGGACTGATTACATCGTCTTCAAGTATCTTCTGCTTCTATCAACCTTTCTGTACTCGACTGAGGAAGCCTACTGTGTAGGCGAAACGTTTCGAAATAAAGATACCTAACTGTTGCATATGTGTCTTACCTAACAATCTGTCGGTATTTCATACCATTTTAATGTTCATTCTGTCAGACACTGCAACACAAGGGTATCTTGGTACAGACCACTTCGACAACCTCTACTAGTGAGAACGGCTGGGTTTGAGAAGGACCTGCCCTCCCAAAACAACCTACGTCTCACCTCCTGGCACTATATAAAGGCCCCATTCTGTCACTTCAACTTCATATTGTTTCAGACAACGGAACAATGCTCTTCTCCAGACTGAGGGACTGACCACCTCAAAACTTTAAGGGTGATGGACTGATTACATCGTCTTCAAGTATCTTCTGCTTCTATCAACCTTTCTGTACTCGACTGAGGAAGCCTACTGTGTAGGCGAAACGTTTCGAAATAAAGATACCTAACTGTTGCATATGTGTCTTACGAAAGAAAAACAGTTGAAATTAACACAGAGTTCAATTAAGTCAACAAAATCTCCGGGAGGTAGAGGAAGATTAAGGTCCTGATTGACTTTACGTCGTAGAACCTCGATGGCTTTTTTGGTAGGTACTTTTGTGAAGAGGGAAGTCACATCCAAACTGCTTAGTCCAATGACAAGCTACCTTTCCTCGACGTCCTCATTCACAAAGTAGACAACAACCTAAGATTTCAAGTTTATCGGAAACCCACCAATAAAAATGATCTCACACACTTCTATTCCAGTCAAGATACCAAGACCAAAAGAGGCATCATCATCGGGTTTTTCCTAAGAGCATACCGAATTTGTAGTCCTGAGTTTCTTGACGAGGAATGTACATACATTCACCAAACATTCACGGAGTTACATTTTCCTTCTTTTTTCATCAAAGACTGCAAGAAAAGAGCTCTTCAGATCATAAATTCTCCACGCATCAACACCACTCCCAGCAAAGTTATAATTCTTCCCAACAGTCAGGTTGCACTGAACGTCTCAAAAGCACTTTCACAAGCTAACACCAGAGTCGCCATCGCTTCTAGCACTTCAATAAAGGATATAACCAGGACAAAATCCAAGCACCACGAACCAGTCAATGCAGGAGTTTACACTATACCCTGTGGAGGCTGTGACAAGATTTACGTAGGTGAAACAGCCAGAAACCTCGACACCCGCCTCAATGAACACATTTACGCATGTAGGAACGATAACCTGAACAACGCCTGTGTACAACACCGAAATTAAACCAATCATCTCATTAAATTCAGAGACGCCCAATTAGAACATAAGAACATAAGAAAGGAGGAACACTGCAGCAGGCCTGTTGGCCCATACTAGGCAGGTCCTTTACAATTCATCCCACTAACAAACATTTGACCTACCCAATTTTCAATGCTACCCAAGAAATAAGCTCTGATGTGCAAGTCCCACTCAAATCCAACCCATCCCACTCATGTATTTATCCAACCTAAATTTGAAACTACCCAAAGTCCTAGCCTCAATAACCCAACTAGGTAGACTGTTCCACTCATCTACTACCCTATTTCCAAACCAATACTTTCCTATGTCCTTTCTAAATCTAAAC
>NW_027196321.1:20000-96781 GCF_038502225.1 Cherax quadricarinatus | reverse complement strand
ACCAGCAAGGCAATAGAGAAAACCACATATTTCTAAGCAGGAAACTTGGCTAGACAAATGTTTCCGATTTCTGCAGTCTCTGGTGTAATATCACACTTATTATTATTTTGGTGGTCTTTATTATGCTTTTATCTCATGCATTTTATGTCTGATATCATTAATGAATAAATAGTATAGGCAGATAAAGTGTATTAGTAATAATAGCGTCAGTATAAAGACTTCTGTTGGGAGTCCCAACTGGTGATCAAGCAATTATGATCGTCCTTGGCTGCCTCTTGACTCCTCCCACCTCTGCAATAAGCCCCTCCCACACTGAACATAATGTTGAGAGCTAAATTTAGTGAATTCGAAAGAAAAAATAGTCATGGTCACAAACTTTGTTTTACCTTGTACTTCATAAGATAATATGTTTCAAATAGCTATAATTGGCTTTAGAAACATCATATTAAAATGTGATTTTCACCAAAATGTTGCCAGATTCTTAACTATTTTTCTGTCAACAAAACTCCATTTCTATATTCTTCAATTATTTTTGCCCTCTGCGCATAAAAAATCGAGCTCGGGCCCCTTAGGGCATTTATGACCAGACATGTTTAGCCACAAGAGGTTTCTTCAGACTAAGGGGGAATTAGCACTCACTCAGCGCGAACGAAAAATTTTGTCGAAAAATTCACAATCTGAGTTAATCTTATAGAAAAATAGCTTAACTCTCTGGCAACACAATGGTACCAGAATCATTGTTTTACGACATTCCTACAAGGAATTATGGTCATTTAAAACACCTAGGGTGACGTCACCACCCGCGGCAGGTGTGCTCACCTGTCGTCAATTTTTTTTTTTCCGTTTTTTTTTCGTGTATTTATTGTATTATTCTTTCTAAGATAATAATTAACGATTTGGCATCATAATACAGTGGGTGGGACTTATCCGTAGAGTTCCAACCAACCAGGAACCTCCTGATACCATTTTGCTGACGTCATGGAAAATTCCAGTCTCGGGGTGGCCGGGGAATATGGCTTAATATAACGCTATTATAGCTTCTACGGCTTATTTATCTATCACAATTGATCTAATATGACATAATAAACAATATAAATAACAAAGAAATAAGGTAAATACTCCAGAATGAATAATATATGGCATATTCTCAGAGCGCTCCATCGGGAATAGATTCCCATTCTCAGAGAGGGGCTTCCATTCTCTTTCTTTCACCTCCAGGGTCCTTATATTAAAGAAAACGAACATGGGTAACTATGATATACACTCGTACTGCTGAGAAAAATGTTATTTTCTCGAAAAAAAAAAAATCGGTGGTCCGGCTGTTTCGCGGATTATCTCGGAAGTAAGTTATTCACATATATGAGCCACGAAATTCGTTAATAATAGCAGGAATGTAATGAAATTCACAGAGAACATAAAGAAAAGATTGTTTTACAAGCTAATGGTTTGCTTTTTGAGATATCATAATTTGTTTTTGATTTTTGTGAGGGCAAAAGTCAGATATTTGGCTGAATGTCAAAACCATACAAACTTTATTTTTTGTAAGAATGAAGAAAGGATAAATTACAGAAAGGATAATCATTAGAAATACAGTTTAGCATTGTTTTATGCGTAGATAATGCCAAAACAGCTTCTCCAAGTCCCATGTCGAAGTTTCTGTTCAATATGTATGATTATTAGTAAATAATTTTTTTCTCAGTTGTTTTTTGGCCTATCTTACTGAAACTTGGTCACATTACTATTGAAAGGTGCTTCTTTACGTACAAAAAAAAAAAATGAAAGAAATCGAACGAAAAATAAAAAATTTAAATTGTTAACGTCGGCACACATGGCGATACGTCTCCTCTAATAAATGTCCTGAACTGTATGTGTCTTTCTCCATATCTTGTCAGTGTTACAATACTATTTTTCAGACACATAATGATTTTTTCATATTAGATTTTAAACTCCACTGAAGACTATATGAGATAAGTACTACTTACTGAGAGAAAAGAGCTGCAACCAAGGGTATACCAGCCACACATGTCGAACACCTGCAGAGGTTTCAGGCTTGTAATCACTTGGTGCAACTGTGGAGAAATACATACGATAAATTAAATAAGGCTGTTTAGTATTTCACTTCTATATATGTGTTAATTACCTACTGAAATTATCTTCTTGAATTATAAATATTTCATTCAGTCAACATTTCTAGCCATTATACATATCTCCATAATTATTAAAATTCTGCTTGAGTTATAAGCAAATTCAGCCATATATACAAAAGCACCTGGATATAACAACTTTAATGCTGCAGCTTCATGTATGGTTAACCTGAACACGAATCCTTTTGGAGCTCAGTGCTACTCTGCATTGATTACCAGGTATTGCGACCCCTGAATGGGTCACAATATATATAATGTATATTACCTGCTCATATAATTTTATACTGCTTATATTTGCGATATTAGCTAAATCGTAAATATATTGCTTTATATTATTATTTGACTTAGTAATATTATTAGGTAGGATGCAACATTTATATATTATTCTTTTTTTATATATTTTATTTAAAACTATACATAAGACAATAGGACAAACCAACAGATTACAGATCAAGAATATTACCTAAATTCCTTCACATTTTTTAACAGTATTTCTTCTATTGCAGTTACATTCCAGAATACTGAAAACCAACTTTGCTGTACAGTAAACCTATAATGTCTCCCACATTCGTATAATATTTGCAACATGCTTGCCACACGGAATTTAACAAACTTTACCCCCATCCCAACATTACTACCCCCGAGCTATACTTCTTACATCCTATTATACACTTTGAATTTTATATAGGAGACCCCTACCCCACCTCTTTTGCTTGACTGACTGAATGCCACACTTCTGGCACAGCAAAGGATACAGAAGAAATAAATAATTTCATGATCACACCAACTTAATATCAACACATTCCATACTGTTACAGAATAACTAGAAACATACTATGTACATATGAACTTACTGATAGATTACTTGTCATGAATATTACCTAATCTCATTACATATGAATCTTACAATGTATCTATACATATCAACTGTACTACTTCTCCAATTTCATGTACATCTCACAAAACTGAAACATATAACAAACTGTATAGTACAGTAACCTAACCCATTCCCGCCTTCTTAAACTGATGACATCCTGCTATCAACACGAAATTTTACCAAATTTACCCCGATCCTAATACTACAACTTCCATGTTGTACAATTTACAACATATAATAGTCTGAGTTCCACCGTTCTGGCACATCAGTATTATTAATAAAATTTTTCATAATCATACTGACAAAATATTAACACATTCAATTCCTGTGACAATAGAAAAATACATTTTTTTTTTATTATCACACAGGCCGATTCCCACCAAGGCAGGGTGGCCCAAAAATTAAAACTTTCACCATCATTCACTCCATCATTGTCTTGCCAGAAGGGTGCTTTACACTACAGTTTTTAAACTGCAACATTAACACCCCTTCTTCAGAGTGCAGGCACTGTACTTCCCATCTCCAGGACTCAAGTCCGGCCTACTGGTTTCCCTGAACCCCTTCATAAATGTTACTTTGCTCATACTCCAACAGCATGTCAAGTATTAAAAGCCATTTGTCTCCATTCACTCCTATCAAACACGCTCACGTATGCCTGCTCGAAGTCCAAGCCCCTCGCACACAAAACCTCCTTTACCCCCTCCCTCCAACCTTTCCTAGGCCGACCCCTACCCCGCCTTCCTTCCACTACAGACTGATACACTCTTGAAGTCATTCTGTTTCGCTCCATTCTCTCCACATGTCCGAACCACCTCAACAACCCTTCCTCAGCCCTCTGGACAACAGTTTTGGTAATCCTGCACCTCCTCCTAACTTCCAGACTACGAATTCTATGCATTATATTCACACCACACATTGCCCTCAGACATGACATCTCCACTGCCTCCAGCCTTCTCCTCGCCGCAACATTCATCACCCATGCTTCACACCCATATAAGGGCGTTGGTAAAACTATACTCTCATACATTCCCCTCTTTGCCTCCAAGGACAATGTTCTTTGTCTCCACAGACTCCTAAGTGCACCACCCACCCGTTTCCCCTCATCAATTCTATGATTCACCTCATCTTTCATAGATGCATCTGCTGACACGTCCACTCCCATACTCCTCCATACTCTCTCCCTCCAATCTGATATCCAATCTTTCATCACTTAATATTTTTGTTATCCTCATAACCTTACTCTTTCATGTATTCACTTTTTATTTTCTTCTTTTGCACACCCTACCAAATTCATCCACCAATCTCTGCAACTTCTCTTCAGAATCTCCCAAGAGCATGGTGTCATCAGCAAAGAGCAACTGTGACAACTCCCACTTTATGTGTGATTCTTTATCTTTTAGCTCCACGCCTCTTGCCAAGACCCTCGCATTTACTTCTCTTACAACCCCATCTATAAATATATTAAACAACCACGGCGACATCACACATCCTTGTCTAAGGCCTACTTTTACTAGGAAATAATTTCCCTCTTTCCTACATACTCTAACTTGAGCCTAACTATCCTCGTAAAAACTCTTCACTGCTTTCAGTAACCTACCTCCTACACCATACACCTGCAACATCTGCCACATTGCCCTCTATCCACCCTGTCATACGCCTTTTCCAAATCCATAAATGCCACAACGACCTCTTTAGCCTTATCTAAATACTGTTCACTTATATGTTTCACTGTGAACACCTGGTCCACACACCCCCTACCTTTCCTAAAGCCTCCTTGTTCATCTGCTATCCTATTCTCCGTCTTACTCTTAATTCTTTCAATAATAACTCTACCATACACTTTACCAGGTATACTCAACAGACTTATCCCCCTATAATTTTTGCACTCTCTTTTGTCCCCTTTGCCTTTATACAAAGGAACTATGCATGCTCTCTGCTAATCCCTAGGTACCTTACCCTCTTCCATACATTTACTAAATAATTGCACCAACCACTCTAAAACTATATCCCAACCTGCTTTTAGCATTTCTATCTCTATCCCATCAATCCCAGCTGCCTTACCCCCTTTCATTTTACCTACTGCCTCACGAACTTTCCCCACACTCACAACTGGCTCTTCCTCACTCCTACAAGATGTTATTCCTCCTTGCCCTATACACGAAATCATAGCTTCCCTATCTTCATCAACATTTAACAATTCCTCAAAATATTCCCTCCATCTTCCCAATACCTCTAACTCTCCATTTAATAACTCTCCTCTCCTATTTTTAACTGACAAATTCATTTGTTCTCTAGGCTTCCTTATCTTGTTAATCTCACTCCAAAACTTTTTCTTATTTTCAACAAAATTTGTTGATAACATCTCACCCACTCTCTCATTTGCTCTCTTTTTACATTGTTTCACCACTCTCTTTTTCTCCATTTACTCTTCCCTCCTTGCATCGCTTCTACTTTGTAAAAACTTCTCATATGCTAACTTTTTCTCCCTCAATACTCTCTTTACATCATCATTCCACCAATCGCTCCTTTTCCCTCCCGCACCCACTTTCCTGTAACCACAAACTTCTGCTGAACACTCTAACACTACATTTTTAAACCTACCCCATACCTCTTCGACCCCATTGCCTATGCTCTCATTAGCCCATCTATCCTCCAGTAGCTGTTTATATCTTACCCTAACTGCCTCCTCTTTTAGTTTATAAACCTTCACCTCTCTCTTTCCTGATGCTTCTATTCTCCTTGTATCCCATCTACCTTTTACTCTCAGTGTAGCTACAACTAGAAAGTGATCTGATATATCTGTGGCCCCTCTATAAACATGTACATCCTGAAGTCTACTCAACAGTCTTTTATCTACCAATACATAATCCAACAAACTACTGTCATTTCGCCCTACATCATATCTTGTATACTTATTTATCCTCTTTTTCTTTTAATATGTATTACCTATAACTAAATTCCTTTCTATACAAAGTTCAATCAAAGGGCTCCCATTATCATTTACACCTGGCGCCCCAAACTTACCTACCACACCCTCTCTAAAAGTTTCTCCTACTTTAGCATTCAGATCCCCTACCACAATTACTCTCTCACTTGGTTCAAAGGCTCCTATACATTCACTTAACTTCTCCCAAAATCTCTCTCTCTTCTCTACATTCCTCTCTTCTCCAGGTGCATACACACTTATTATGACCCACTTTTCGCATCTAACCTTTACTTTAATCCACACAATTCTTGCATTTACACATTCATATTCTCTCCTCGCCTTCCATAACTGATCCTTCAACATTACTGCTACCCCTTCCTTTGCTCTAACTCTCTCAGATACTCCAGATTTAATCCCATTTATTTCCCCCCACCGAAACTCCCCTACCCCCTTCAGCTTTGTTACGCTTAGGGCCAGGACATCCAACTTCTTTTCATTCATAACATCAGCAATCATCTGTTTCTTGTCATCCACACTACATCCACGCACATTCAAGCATCCCAGTTTTAAAGTTTTTCTTCTTATCTTTTTTAGTAAATGTCTACAGGAGAAGGGGTTACTAGCCCATTGCTCCCGGCATTTTAGTCGCCTCATACGACATGCATGGCTTACGGAGGAAAGATTCTTTTCCACTTCCCCATGGACAAAAGAAGAAATAAAGAAGAACAAGAGCTATTTAGAAAAAGGAGAAAAACCTAGATGCATGTATATATATATATATGCATGTGCGTGTCTGTGAAGTGTGACCAAAGTGTAAGTAGTAGTAGCAAGATATCCCTGTTATCTAGCGTGTTTATGAGACAGAAAAAGAAACCGGCAATCCTACCATCATGCAAAACAGTTACAGGTTTCTGTTTCACAGTCGTCTGGCAGGACGGTAGTACTTCCCTGGGTGGTTGCTGTCTACCAACCTACTACACTCCAAATGACCTCTATCCTCCTAACAACTCCAATCACTACGCATTCGTAAATAAGTGGACCATAACTACATGCTTCATATTACCTCCTTCAACTAGCAAATAAAAGAATACAAAACAATATAATTAACTTTCAATTCTGCCATTGAAACTGTCCTTTTGTCCACTACTACAATCACAGTTTTATTTAAACTGATGCAAGGGTCCATGATGACTTTTACCCATTGGTCTTTACCAAGCATCCACAATTCTGATAGAACGTATTTATCTATATAATTGAAGTTTTCGTACTAAGCACCAAAATTAAAAACACATACTATGTAAAATATATGTTTATAATTAAGCTTATACCTTTGACATCTGTTGTTGTTAACATATACCCTAAGAACATGACTCGTGTTTTCCACCTTAACACACCTCATTCTCAGTCCACTATCACACACCATGCTACAACCTGTTCCGGGAAAACAGCCCATCGCATTTAAATCCCATAAATCCCGTTATTTGAAACTCCTATAGCCCTCGCTAAATGCCCTCTCCCATCTCCCCCCAAACACTTCCTTATTCCGGCACTTCATTCTTTAAAAAGTCGCTGCTATCATTTTAATTCTTTCACTCACTCCCACCTCTCTCATAGTCCATGGCGTATAAATAAAATCTGTAACTACATACCCCACTGCATTCTCTACCATTTGATTCATCCCACCTGTATCTAAACTTAAAGCCCTCAACACCCGTAGCACCCCCTCCCACTAACCTAAACACCTTTCCTAATCAGACCCGTACTGCTTCAGTACGATCGCAGAAATACACCGCATGGAAAATAGTCTCTATGCAGCCACATGCCTTGCATTCCCCACCCTCCCGTGCCATAAAAAATCTAAACGTTACATCTCGTACCCTGGGTTTCACGCGTAATTTGTTCAGACGCTTCCAGATATCACTCCAAGCATACATTGGATATGCCCCATCTGCCACCGCTACTACTGACCTGCAATCAACTTCTTCAAGGACTCGCAATTTAATGTGTGATGGTTCTCTCACTGTTATTAAGACCCTCAACATTGCTTCACCTAGTAATAACTCCCAACCCCCCACCACCGTTGCATATCCTTACGTATCCTATTAAGTCCACCTTCCCTCGCCCCTCCTCCAGCATATAACTACGTTTTAAGTACACACTCATGATCCTTTTTTCGACTGATATAAGCCCCAGCCCTCCTTGGCCTACCGGTAGTGTGACCATTGCTCTACTTAACCATTCACATCCTGTACCCCATATGAATCTAAAAACTCTCTGTTGCAACCATTTTATCTTAAGCCGTATCATCGGATACATCACTGCAACATGCCATAGCTTACTGTACAACAACACATTCGTTACTATTATCCTTTGGTGTAGCATTAGTTGTGCTGCCCTTAAACCACTAAGTCTTTTCATCACACCTTCAACAATACGCACTGAGTTTACTTCTTGTGCCAACTCTATATCTCTAACATAAACTATCCCAAATATCAATAATTGATCCACCATCTTCCACCCATCTACTACTTCCCCATCCCTATGTAACCGATCCCTGAGATCCATATACTTGGTCTTCTCTGCTTTAATTTTCATACCTGAAGCTTCCCCCAAAACATTCACCAACTTTCCCACCCTAAGCAATTCCATACCTCCCCTCACCAAAACTGTTGTGTCAACTACATAACCCACGATACCAGCCTCCCCCGTTCATTACCGACCCCATCTCATGCAAATAACCTCCGAATCACTCTATAAAAGGGATCTTGTAAACACGCAAACAATATTTGCAAAAGGGGACAACCTTGATGCAGGCCCCTACACATCTGAATTTTAACACCTAACCTCCCACTCACCTGTACCCTCATTGAAGCACCATGATACAATGATTTAGCCGAAGATATGATTTTTTCCTCGAACCCCTGCCAATTCATAAACATCCACAACACTTCCCGTTCTACACTGTCATAGGCAGCCTCCCAAACTAAAGCCAACCCTCCCCCCCTCTCCCAGTTAACCCCGTTTCTCAATAAAACTTCTAATCAAACCATGCCCTTCATTAATAGACCTTCCCGACACTCCATATTGTCCCTTATCTATTACTTTACCTATTACCTTCTTAATTCTGTTAGCTAATATCCTTCTGAATAGCTTGTAATCTCCACACATTGGCAAAATGGTCCGATAATTCCTTACTGTTGATGGCTCACACTTCGGTACTAAAACCACCACTGCCGTAATTTGCTGTTCCCCCAAAACCCGGTTCCTCTTAATTATGTTGAACAATCTTATTAGAAACCCCTTTAGAACTCCCCAATTTTTAACATAAAAATCACCTGGTATCCTGTCTAGACCCAGCGCCTTACCTAAGTTAACCCCAGATAAAGCCTCCCAAATCTCACACTCCGTGATCGGCCCTCCCAAAACCAATTGATGTTGCCCCTCCAGCTCACACTGCACAAACCCTCCCATTGTCTGTAATGTTATCCCACTTATACCAACACTTTGCATATTTCACTTAAACGAAGCATCAACATATCCACTTATACCCTCCGCCATTGCCAAAACTTGATCTTCCCTATACTCTTTCATACCAACCTGTATATTTAACCCCATTATCTCCATTGCCTTTCTTCTCCTACGTTGACTCCTCATCACACAAGCCGAAGGCCGATCTCCCCACAGTACCTTTTCTAATCCGCCCCTAATTTTCTCCCCATCAAACCTCTCATTTAGCAACATACTAATATTTTCCTTTAAACTCTCAATTTCGACTACTGGATAATTTGCACTCCCTCTTGCATAGCATTCGTGAAGCTGCCCCTCAAGGTATCTTTGTAAACCGTACTTTAATGGATTATATCCATTCCCTCTACTAATATAATATTCTTTTATATGCTGTTTGGCTACCGAGTCCGACCAAATTACCAAGGCTTTATGCCCAGGCGCTTCAACTACTAAACGTTCCCACATTTGCACAAAAGACAGACGACTTTCCTCTCCTTGTAGTAACTTTACATTTAATTTCCAAAAACTTTAACCCCTACGAGGCACTCCCTCCCAATCTGCATCCATCACTGCTCCCCTATGGTCTGAGAAAACCACATCCACCACTAGCACACTACGCACGTTTGTTGCAGGGGGTACATACATACGATCCAGTCTCACCGCATAATCACGTCTAACAAAATTATACTCTACTTCCCCCCACCCCCAGCAAACATCCTTTAACCCCAACCCCATTAATAAATCCCCCAAAATCCCCAAACAACACCCCACTTCTCTAGGTTCCACATCCTTACGTCGTATCACACAATTCCAATCTCCACCAATTATTGCTACATTTGGTAAGGCACGCAAATAATATACAAGGACTTCTTGAACAAATTTAGTTTTAGTACACGCATCTCCCTCTGCCGGACCATATACACACACCAAACTGATTTCTACCCAACCCCATAATCCATCCACTCTAATCACCTTCCCCTCCCCCCCTTCACAATGCCTCACTACAAACGGGCTAGTTTTCAACACCAGAATGGTAGCTCCTCCTTTCAGTCTTGTCCCATGCTCCATGTACACATTATATCCACTCATTTCCAACTCATATCCTGCTCTGTAATTGTGTTCCTGTATGAACACTACATCCACACCAAGTCGTACCAAATACTCGTTAAACCACTTACGCTTTCTCTCAGTTCTCAATCCGTTAATATTTATTGTCAAACACTTAAAATCTACAAATGGGTTTTCCGTTTGTCCCTGGTAATGACTTATCTCCAGAACGTTTTGCTACACCCCTTTCCCTCCCTCCCCCCTTTGGGGACCACCTTTGCAAACCTCTGATCCTTGGTGTCACTGGACCTTCTCTTCATGACATCTGCCCATGACTTTTTCCCAGGGTGCTGGGCAGGAGTGAGCACGATATCTGAGTCTGATAGCGCAGCAGTGCGCTTTTGTGTCCTACCCTCCACCTGCATTGTACCGTCTGTTGCAGCATCCTGGTGCACCTCCACCTCCACTGCTTGCACCATCAAGCCATTTGTCTCACTCTGCTGTATTCCTCCTTTGCCAACCACGCCGTCATCCTCAACCGACCCCACACCTAAGCCTGGGTCCCCCACATGTCCGATGATCTTGTCATCTAACAAGACGTCCAACGCCTTTATTAACGATGCTTCTACATCTTCACCCAAATCCGGTATGTTCTCTTCGAATACCTGATGTATGTCTAACGATGGAGATTCCCCCATTTTGATACATCTGCTGATTCCATCTCCTCTGCTTTATCCACCTCTTCACTCCATAACAACCCTTGTTTAGGCAGTGTCGCATAAGACTGCTCTCGCTCCTCACCAGCCTCGTCCACTGCCTGCTATTGCTGTTGTACCAGGTATCCATGTCGCTTTCCACACTGCGCCACAATGTGGTCATATGACTCACACAAGCGACACGTTCGTCACTGCCCCATGTATGTTACATAAACTTGAGTTCTAAAATCCTGTAGCACTACATAAGATGGTATGGGGTGTCGTAGTGTCATTTTAACAGAATATATTCCCTTAAGTATTCCTGCATATGGTCCAGTAGCCCACCGCCCCGCAGTGGTCATGTGAACCGTTCCATATTTACTTAGTTTTCTGCGGATGTCAAAATCATTCACCTCGAAAGGCACATTTCTTATTTTGACCCATGTGTAGTACCTAGATACATCATGGAGCTGCACTGACACAGCGAAGTTGACCGATATGGTGATCTCCTGATACTTGTCTACCACTGCCTCATAGACATTTGCAGATGTTAATTTCACACCCCTAGTCTCTTCATTTGCAGTACCATATGTATCGCAGATGATTGCTGGTAGCAACAAATCCATTGAAGATGCCGTAACTGCCCCACGGATCAGCTCAATACAAACAGCATTGATGTGTCGATAGCTGTTCATTGCCATGTTGTGAAAAAAAAATTGCCACCAACCAATGCTAAGGGCAGCAGCAGCGCACGTCCTCACCACTCAAACGTTGAGAGGCGAATGAATGGTATTTATATATTATTCAGTGCTCATAGTTCAAGAGTGTTAAGTAGCTGACAGCATTGTCTAACTACTGTGTTTATCACTCCGCTCGTTTCGCTGCCGGCTTCTGTGTTGCTGAGCAGCAGCAGTTCACAGAGAGTCACGTGATCAGAGTTGGGTGAACACGCCTAACCTGGAGGAGAGTCTGCCTGGCCTGCTCTGGCTCTTGTCTGTTTGACGTTGCTTCCAACAAGACGTTCCTCTCTAGCTCTCCATTGCTGGCCCTTGTTGGAAGATCGTTTCTGTCACTTTCCTGTTGTTGGTTCTTTGTAACTCTGTTCACAGAACATAAGAACATAAGAATGTAGGAACACTGCAGAAGGCCTACTGGCCCATACGAGGCAGGTCCTCATCAAAACGACATCTACCTAAAGCTACTCAAGAAATAACTCCCGTACCCCATGACACCAATCAAACCCAGCCCCTCCCACTCATATATTTGTCCAGTCTCTTCTTAAAGCTACCCAAGGTCCTAGCCTCTATCACCCCACTGGGAAGACTGTTCCACGCATCTACAACTCTGTTAGAAAACCAGTACTTACCTATGTCCTTTCTAAATCTAAATTTATCCAACTTAAATCCATTATTCCTGGTTCATACCTGGTTCGACACCCTCAGTACTTTATTAATGTCTCCCTTGTTTATGCCCATCATCCACTTATACACTTCAATGATATCTCCCCTCATTCTACGCCTCTCCAGAGAGTGGAGATTTAAGGCATTAAGTCTATCTTCATACGGGAGGTTCCTTACACAGTAAATCATTTTAGTCATTCTTCTCTGTATGTTCTCTAATGAGTCTATGTCCATCCTGTAGTAAGGGGACCAAAACTGAGCAGCATAATCTAAATGAGGCCTCACTAGTGATGTATAGAGCTGTAAAATAACTTTCGGACCTCTGTCACTCATACTTCTTGAGATAAATCCAAGTAATCTGTTGGCCTTGTTGCGCACACTAAGGCACTGCTGTCTTGGCTTTAGATTTCTGCTTACCATGACTCCCAAGTCTTTTTCACATTCTGTATGACCAAGCTCTACTTCACCTAGATTATAGCTTCGAGGGTTATTTTCATTACCAAGGGCAAGTACCTTACACTTATCTACATTAAACTTCATCTGCCATTTTTCAGACCAAGACATTAATTTGTTCAAATCGTCCTGGAGTTCATTGATATCCTCCTCAGAGTGAATTATACGGCCTATCTTTGTATCATCAGCAAACTTACTCATGTCACTAGTAATCCCTTCATCAAGGTCATTAATGTAAATTATGAACAAGAGAGGGCCTAAAACTGATCCTTGTGGAACGCCACTAGTGACTAATCCCCATTCAGATTTCACTCCATTAATGGTAACATAGCCTAGGCTTAGTGATTTTTGATGTTGTACTAAGGTTGTGTGTCTCATAGACACTCTGAGAAAGTCAGGTCCTGAGCTGTAGCTTCTGATCTAATTTGTACTGGTATCTGTGTACTGCCACAGTCTGGGATTTTCTAATGCTGAACTTAGATTCATTAGGATGGGAGTTTTGTGACTTTTGTGGAGGATCTGCAGATGGTCCCTACTTAGTGTCGTTATATTATCTCCTTGTTCCCGATTCTGTGTCGCTGTTGCTTGTTATATTGCTGTTCGGCTTATCAGTCGTTTTATTGTTCAAGCAAGCTGTTCTGATTGACAGGTTGGTCAAGAAGTTAGTTTATGTGATGACTTTTAGTCAGTCACTGGTTAAGTCTAGTCAAGTCTTGAGACATAGCGAATTACTTAGAGCACTTACACACATACACACAAACTTGCTTGTATATATTTATATTATGTTATTAAATGCTAACAATGTACCAGACGGTACTTAAAAGCCATAAAGATGTGATATGTGCCTTCAGCACATTGCTACTGTACACAAGAGAAGTGTAGGAACTTGTATCCTATATTTTATTCAATTGATTACTTTAATTTACTTTGATATTATATGCCTAGACAACTTTATTGTTATTAATAAACTTATTAAATTTTAATTACTTTAGTTAGCAGCTTACCAGTTGTAATCCTGAAGCACTATTGAATCTTACTAAATTCTAATGGATAAGACCAGGATACTGACTACTCGTTACAAAAACCCAGTAACAGGCTGGATGCTAGAAGAGCAGTCCTTTCTAGTATCCACTGGAGATCTCTATCATTATTAGAAATCGTGTTTTTTGTAACACCAGGTCTTCTTGTCACTTCAATATTTCATGAGTGGTTACCCTGTTCATCGATATACAATTCCAACTTTATTTCAGTTGACTTGCACAATACCCTGAAACTCGTATTTTGTCTTTCTTTCCCTCTGACAGTTACACATCTGATGTAACCAATATAATTTCTTAATCGATGCTCTTTGCTGACGGCCTTTCCTCATCACCACCTCTCTCTCTCTCTCTCTCTCTCTCTCTCTCTCTCTCTCTCTCTCTCTCTCTCTCTCTCTCTCTTTTACACTGGGTTTGACGAGGTTAGGTTAAGGATCCCTAACTTTATTGACAAGCTGTTGACAAGTTACGGATTCCTAACTTTATTGGCAAACAAAGAGCTGTTACCCACATCAACTCATTTGAAAGCATTTTTATTGTTTTGAATCATACAAGTAGGGAACAGGATGAAGTTGGAGTCATCTGTGGGTCAGCATTTTCATTTGATCAACTGACTTTATTTCGTTGATATCATTATGCTGTATGAATGTGTTCGAGATTCGAGTCATCCTGGAGATAAATGATCTCAGATGAAGTGATGTTCTGGAGAAGGGTACAGCCAGAGTGAAGCTGCTGTTTTCTGCCGTCTTGTGGTATAAAAGCTTGCATCTCGCTGTCCTCGAAGTGGAGCCAAGTGTGGTACTTTGACAGTGTTGGCCTTGTACATAACAATAATGTCTCCTACATCGCTCCAGTGTTGATGGCTCTGTTGAAATGGCAGATTTATCCAGGATGGGTCCAGGAGAGAGATGATGCACTTTGCACTGTCCTCTACTCTGTCAAGCAGTTGCAGATGAGAGGGGGTCAGGCAAACCAAGAAAGTGGAGCATACTCAAGGTGTAAGCGTACTTGTGCCTCATTCAGAATATTGCAACCCCTACTGCCAAGCAGATGCATGATATGTCGAAGTGCTGTAAGCTTCCCGGCTGCCTTGTTTGCAACATTTACAATGTGGTTCCTCATGGTCAGTTCGGAGTCAAATTTCACCCCAAGGATATTAACTTCTTCCCCATGTACCAACTCCCATTCATACTTACTACTGTTCCAGCAATACCATCATGGTACCTAGAGACCATCATCATTTGTGTTTTCTCAGGTGCTAATGTTACCTGCCATCGGTTTCCCCTAGATGATATAGCTTTTAGCCGGTGATTGATGTAGCTTAGAGCAGCTGGCATTTCTTCTCTTGGATATGCAAATGTCAGAGAACAGTCATCTGCATATGCATGGGATTCTGGGATGAAATGAAGAAGTTCATTGAAGTAGACATTCCATAACAATGGTACAAGCACACTTCCTTGTGGAACACTTGCCCCAATATCTTCATTTACTACAAGCACATGTACAAGGTATACAGGCCTAGCTGGCATCAATGACATACCACTATGTAGAAAGTCCCTTGTTATGTAGAGCATTTCGGGCAAATTTAGTCACTTTTGTCCCATGATACGATCCACACTAGTCGACTATCACCCAGGAATCCATTTTACTGATGAGGGAACATAGATAACCGGTGTAAGGAAACACATCCGATGCTTCAACCCCTTTGCCGGGAATCGAACACGGACCCTCACAGTGTGAAGCGACTCTGTTATATTGGGAACTACCCTTAGAGATCTACTATGAAGGTGATCACTGAGGAGACAGCACAGAGCCTGCAATTCCCAGTGGTTTCAGTTTTACCAAGCGGCCCTGGGGCCACACTCGGTCGAAAGCACCAGCAATGTCCAGTGCTACCACACAGTTGACTTTGGATTCATTCAGTGACTGGTGCCATTTAGTGAAAAGATTAAACAACAGATCAGCAGCAGAGTAACCTTTGCTGATGCCATATTGATGGTCTTGAGATTATTGTCTCAAGGATCTTACCAGTGATTGACAGGAGTGACACTGATCTGTAGTTGCTGATTTCTGATCTCCTCTTCTTTTTGTGAACAAGGTCTTCATTTGCCTTTTTCCACAGAGAAGGCCATTTACACTGTACTAGGCAGTGCTGAAAGATGTGAGTTAGAGGTGCTGCTAGCTGGTCTGCACATCTCAGCAATCTTGGGCTCAACTTATCTAGCCCACAGCCTTTCCTTGGTCAAGCAATTTAAGAAGAAGATGCACCTCCTCCTGCCTTATTGTCACCACTGACAGCTTTGACAACATTCTTGCAGCTAGCCAAGGAGGGTCCCTTGCTGGATCAGGAACTTGCATCTTGGTAGCCAAGTGTTCAGCAAAGAGGTCCACTTTCTTTTCACTATTAGTAGAGGTGGTCTCACCCTATCCTCTCTCTCTCTCTCTCTCTTTCATATGCCATCTTATACAACTTCCCATCCCTGAATATATTAAAAAAATAAATATTTATTTGGTTTTCTTCTGTAATATTACGTCTCTTTCATTAAAACTACATTTTCCCCAAAATTAAGAATTCCTCTTGTTAAAATTCTTCACTATTCATTACGCTGTTATTCAATTTTCACTTACAACTAATCAAACCATCCTAAAACTAACTTGAAACTAAATGAATTAATAATATTTTAAGCATCACACTTCTATCAACAACACAGTTTAATATTAACATTTCAATGGACAACTCATCTAAAACATAACAACTCCACGAATATTTTTCACGAAGCTTCATATACCACTCTACAACTTACTTGCAACTTCAGATCTCGATCTTTGATCAGGCAAGCCATGTCCTTCAACATTCCAACAGCCTTGTTTACCTGAAAATTTATGTTAAATTCACTTTTATTATTACATAACATTAGTAACAAAAGTAATAATACTATTTTTAATAATATTTACGAAGAGTCGGAGTCATGAGCAGTGATAATTCAAGAAAACACTTCTGGCACCTTAATATATTTTAAACACATCGAGGAATTGGTAAATTAGATACGTTCTTTACCAAAGTTTTAAGAAATTCATACTATGTTGATAAGGCAAACTGCACTCTCCAGGTACACTAAACTACTGTTCCTCACCCACCATCAGACTGCTCTACAGATGAACTATTATGGTATCATGTTATCTCAGAACTCTCAGTAGATATACTCGCCATCACAAGGATCTCTTGTAAACATATTCAGAAATCTTTTTCCTGGTGGTTTTCCCATTGTGTTTATTCAGTTTCGTTGAAGAGAGCTACTCGGGCCCATACCATTACAATTGTACCATATGCCTTTTTTGTAATGTACAACAAACATGGCATTACACTTGACTACCCTATGTGCAAAGTCTGTAAAAGAGCTAGTAGGAGGCAAGTGTGCACCTGTTACTCAAGTAACAGTACCATTTTTCCATAAAAGCTATATCTTAGGAAGACATTTTGGCATTCAAGTTATTAATAGCCTCTTCCCTAATTTTGTACAACCTACGACGTATACAAGTTTTGTATAGGTCGAAGGCTGTGTCCTCAAGCAACCTATAGATGGTGCAGCCAACTGGGCCACTCACATGGTTTCAAATTTATATTTGCAAAAAACAATGTGAATTATCTTAACGAGAAGCACATCCCAGTCTATTTTACACTAATATGACTTCCAAATCTTGCACTTTTTACAGATTTTTTTATTCTTCATTATTGTTTGTAAAATTTTGTATTATATAATAAATTTATATCTGGAGTGGGTTTCGGGAGTCAACTCCTCGAGGTCAGGTCCGTGACTAAGTCTGTATGTGTTCCTTGCATCTTTTACCCAGTTTTGAATAACTCTAAATTTTGTTCTCAGCTTATATATTGTTTCTTGCATTTCTGAGGTATGGTTGGTCAGGAAACAGGTCAAGTGTTTCCTGACGTGGGTCTTAGTTATATGATGACCCGCCACTAGAGCTTTTGGTGATCTGACTGAAGAATCCCGCTGGCTTACTAGTCCACCCCTTTAAAAGTTAAAATGTACTCTTCTTTTTTATAGCATTTCTTAATGAATTATATTCCTTTATATTCCTTAATAAACTGTTTATAAACTAACATACTGTTTACTGTTTATATTGTTTATAAGCCAACATATTGTTTACTGTTTATACTGTTTATAATCTAACATACAACATTTAGAAAACCTCTAGATCTTATATATATGTATATATATATATATATATATATATATATATATATATATATATATATATAAATATATATATATATATATATATATATATATATATATATATATATAATGTCGTGCCGAATATGTAAAACTGGTCAATTAGCAACAACTCATTTAAAATTAAGTCCTTTCTAAAATTTTCTCTTATACGTTTAAAGATATATTTTTTTCATTATTGATAATGTAAAAATTTATAATTTTGCACCAAAAGGAACTTAGAAAACTTACCTAACCTTATTATAACAAACGCAATTTATTTTAGCCTAACCCAACTAAATATATTTTAGAATTGTTTACAATAATTTAATACTAAAGAAACACAGTGAAATATATTTTTATCGTTAGGTTCAGAATGATTTTGGCGAAATTATTGCATACACAAATTTTCACTCGTCCTATATGGCAAGATGAGCGTTGCTATTTAAGCCAAGATCGCAAGTTCTGCCTATTCGGCACGACATATATATATATATATGTATATATATATATATATATATATATATATATATATATATATATATATATATATATATATATGTATATACATATATATATATATATATTTTTTTCAACAAGTCGGCCGTCTCCCACCGAGGCAGGGTGACCCAAAAAAGAAAGAAAATCCCCAAAAAGAAAATACTTTCATCATCATTCAACACTTTCACCACACTCACACATTATCACTGTTTTTGCAGAGGTGCTCATAATGCAACAGTTTAGAAGCATATACGTATAAAGATACACAACATATCCCTCCAAACTGCCAATATCCCAAACCCCTCCTTTACAGTGCAGTCATTGTACTTCCCATTTCCAGGACTCAAGTCCGACTATATGAAAATAACCGGTTTCCCTGAATCCTTTCACTAAATATTACCCTGCTCACACTCCAACAGATCGTCAGGTCCCAAGTGTCATTCGTCTCCATTCACTCCTATTTAACACGCTCCTCGCCCACAAAACCTCCTTTACCCCCTCTTTCCAACCCTTTCGAGGACGACCCCTACCCCTCCTTCCTTCCCCTATAGATTTATATGCTTTCCATATCATTCTACTTTGATCCATTCTCTCTAAATGACCAAACCACCTCAACAACCCCTCTTCTGCCCTCTGACTAATGCTTTTATTAACTCTACACCTTCTCCTAATTTCCACACTCCGAATTTTCTGCATAATATTTACACCACACATTGCCCTTAGACAGGACATCACTGCCTCCAACCGTCTCCTCGCTGCTGCATTTACCACCCAAGCTTCACATCCATATAAGAGTGTTGGTTCTACTATACTTTCATACATTCCCTTCTTTGCCTCCATAGATAACGTTTTTTGACTCCACATATACCTCAACGCACCACTCACCTTTTTTCCCTCATCAATTCTATGATTAACCTCATCCTTCATAAATCCATCCGCCGACACGTCAACTCCCAAGTATCTGAAAACATTCACTTCTTCCATACTCCTCCTCCCCAATTTGATATCCAGTTTTTCCTTATCTAAATCATTTGATACCCTCATCACCTTACTCTTTTCTATGTTCACTTTCAACTTTCTACTTTTACACACATTCTCAAACTCATCCACTAACCTTTGCAATTTTTCTTTAGAATCTCCCATAAGCACTGTATCATCAGCAAAAAGTAACTGTGTCAATTCCCATTTTGAATTTGATTCCCCATAATTTAACACCACCCCTCTCCCGAACACCCTAGCATTTACTTCTTTTACAACCCCATCTATAAATATATTAAACAACCATGGTGACATTACACATCCCTGTCTAAGACCTACTTTTACCGGGAAGTATTTTCCCTCTCTTCTACACACCCTAACCTGAGCCTCACTATCCTCATAAAAACTCTTTACAGCATTTAGTAACTTACCACCTATTCCATATACTTGCAACATCTGCCATATGCCTTTTCTAAATCCATAAATGCAATAAAAACTTCCCTACCTTTATCTAAATACTGTTCACATATACGCTTCAATGTAAACACTTGATCTACACATCCCCTACCCACTCTGAAGCCTCCCTGCTCATCCGCAATCCTACATTCTGTCTTACCTCTAATTCTTTCAATTATAACCCTACTGTATACTTTTCCTGGTATACTCAGTAAACTTATTCCTCTATAATTTTTACAATCTCTTTTGTCCCCTTTCCCTTTATATAAAGGGACTATACATGCTCTCTGCCAATCCCTAGGTACCTTCCCCTCTTTCATTCATTTATTAAACAAAAGTACCAACCACTCCAACACTATATACACCCCCTGCTTTTAACATTTCTGTCATGATCCCATCAGTTCCAGCTGCTTTACCCCCTTTCATTCTACGTAATGCCTAACGTACCTCCACCACACTTACATTCTGCTCTCCTTCACTCCCAAAAGATGGTATACCTCCCTGGCCAGTGCATGAAATTACCGCCTCCCTTTCTTCCTCAACATTTAAAAGTTCCTCAAAATATTCTCGCCATCTACCTAATACCTCCCTTTCCCCATCTATTAATTCCCCTACTCTGTTTTTAACTGACAAATCCATACTTTCCCTAGGCTTTCTTAACTTGTTTAACTCACTCCAAAAATTTTTCTTATTTTCATTAAAATTTCTTGACAGTGCCTCTCCCACTCTATCGTCTGCTCTCCTTTTGCACTCTCTCACCACTCTCCTCACCTTTCTTTTACTCTCCATATACTCTGCTCTTCTTATAACACTTCTGCTTTGTAAAAACCTCTCATAAGCTACCTTTTTCTCTTATATCACACCCTTTACTTCATCATTCCACCAATCACTCCTCTTTCCTCCTGCTCCCACCCTCCTATAACCACAATCTTCTGCCCCACATTCTAATACTGCATTTTTAAAACTATTAGAACCCTCTTCAACCCCCCCACTACTCATCTTTGCACTAGCCCACCTTTCTGCCAATAGTCGCTTATATCTCACCCGAACTTCCTCCTCCCTTAGTTTATACACTTTCACCACCCTCTTACTTGTTGTTGCCACCTTCCTCTTTTCCCATCTACCTCTTACTCTAACTGTAGCTACAACTAAATAATGATCCGATATATCAGTTGCCCCTCTATAAACATGTACATCCTGGAGCCTACCCATCAACCTTTTATCCACCAATACATAATCTAACAAACTACTTTCATTACGTGCTACATCATACCTTGTATATTTATTTATCCTCTTTTTCATAAAATATGTATTACTTATTACCAAATTTCTTTCTACACATAGCTCAATTAAAGGCTCCCCATTTACATTTACCCCTAGCACCCCAAATTTACCTACTACTCCCTCCATAATATTTTTACCCACTTTAGCATTGAAATCCCCAACCACCATTACTCTCACACTTGATTCAAAACTCCCCACGCATTCACTCAACATTTCCCAGAATCTCTCTCTCTCCTCTACACTTCTTTCTTCTCCAGGCGCATACACACTTACTATAACCCACTTTTCACATCCAATCTTTGTTTTACTCCACGTAATCCTTGAATTTATACATTTGTAGTCCCTCTTTTCCTGCCATAGCTTATCCTTCAACATTATATATATATATATATATATATATATATATATATATATATATATATATATATATATATATATATATATATATATATATATATATATATTATATTAATACATATATATATATATAGGGAAGTACCACCTCTATAGCTGGAATGGGGACCCTCATCCTCAGAGAAGACAATAAATGTACCTCAGAGAAAACTCAAGGTTCTCCCCAGAGCTTGGAACATGAAAGTGGCTGCCCTTGGGTCCCTGGTGGTGTCGATGAGTCTGGAACCCAATTCTTTAAGGAAACGTGTGGCATTTTTTCCCCATGATCCCAAGGTCTCTGATCCCACTGGGACAAATTGATACTGTTGGCTAATGTCCCTGTACTTGCTGATCTTGAACTCCTCCCTGTGGTCAGCAGCTCCTCCCTGTCGCCCCACACTGTGATGGATATAGGTGTCAGCCAGTGTGGACACACAGGTATAGTCCCATGCTAAGAGCTTGCCATTCTTCCAAGGATAGATGGTGATCCCGTCGGGGCGGTTTGCTGGGTTGTGGGTATTGTTTGCTGCAAGTGATCGTGGCTCCCTCTCGGCAGGGCATCCAGCTGTAGCAAGGGTTCTCTTAATGATGTCGTTGACCTCATTGTGTCTTGCATGCCAGCCCTTGGTTTTGGAACAGTTAAGACCATGTAGACCGTTTTGGTCTGCTTGCACTTCGCCGCAAATACACATATATTCTGTGTGAATTGGGGCAGCAAGGCGCAGAGCCACTGCAATACGGAGGGTCTTAGGGTCGAGTCGCGTTCCCATTGCCGATATGGGAACTGTTTGGAGGAAGTCCCCAGAGTGAGGTGCACTCACAGCCTGGAGACGGGCTATCTCCCTATCTGATGTTGCAGCCCTGAGCATGTTGGCAAGCACCTTTTCAGCAATTGGGCTATCCCAGCTTGACTGTTTGTGAGCCAGTGCTGCACTAGGGTTTGGTGCTGGAGCAGCAAGAGTCTCCCATTCGGTGATGGCACTGACATAGCTAGGGTCTTCTATTCCTGCTGAGTCACTGAGGGTGTCAGGAAGAATTTGTCTTATCAACTCGTTTGATGCAATGGAAGATGATAGGAAAGCTGGTAGAGCAATCTGGGAGGATCTGCGTACTCCTAGCCCTCCAAGCCTGACCAGAAGTGAGGCTTGCAACCACTGTCCATCGTCAAGGGAAAGATTCAATACACTCTCTAGCATGGCCTTCAGGAGAGAGTCATATTCCTTGAGTTTTGGACTGCTGAAGGCTGGGGAGCATCTCAGAAAATAGGTAAGTTTTGGGGTTGACAGGCACCTGGTGAGTAGGTAGAAGGCATCGTGTGTGTCAATGTCTTTCATCCTGCTTTCCATCGTCCGGAGGTCTGAGACTTTTTTTCCTAGGACCAGATCGATGGCATTGGACCCAAGAGGAGCACCGAGGAGAGTGCTATTGGCTGGATCAATGGCTCGTGCTCCTGGTAAAACGGTACTAATATTCTGGATCAACTGTTGATTGGTAGAAACTATTTCACATTTGGTGGGGTTTAAAGAAAGGCCCAGGCTTTCTCCCATGTCTTTAATTTTACTGATGTCCTCCAGGAGAGATTCTATTGTGCCAGCCAGGGTACCGTCGTCCAGGAACCAGATATTGAGCTCGCTGGAGAGTGCCTCCGTGACTTCCTTGATGGCCAAACAAAATAGAAAGGGGGCGAGAGGGTCCCCCTGTTGCACGCCCTCACACGAGTCAATTTCATGGTCCCCAAACAATAGTTTGGAAGTCACACTATAACACGATTCTATGAAGGGATAAAGGGAAGGGAAGTTTCTATAAACTGCTTGGAGAGCAGCATCCCTTCTGACTGAGTTGAAAGCATTGGCAAAGTCCAATTTGACCAAGGCTTTTTCATAGGACATGTTTTTGATATATACTCGTGCTGGGTGGGCAGCTGCTTCGCAGCCCTGTTGAACGCCGAAACCGAGCTGAGTTGGTTTCAGCATTGCAGCAGCCTCTTGACTCACCCTTCTTACTGCAGCCTTGGCGACTAGGCGCCGAAGGGTGTTACCCACTGCAATGGGCCTGATTCCGCCATCCTTTTTCCGGAGGGCACACAATGAGGCACCAAAGAAAAAGGGTCTGATGGCCTCTGGGACACCGCCAGCCAGGCACAGGTTGGAAAATTTGGTGAGTTCAGACAGCAGCCTCTCTGAAACCTCACCAAGTGCTGGATTGAGTATTTGTTTTAAGTGTTGAGGCCTTAAACCGGTGAAACCTCCTGCTGAACCCTGTGGAAATGACATAGCAGCTTTATACACATCAGCATCCTGTAAGGTTAGATGTTCTTCGCCTGCTGCAATGTCAGGGAGGTCAATGTTGGTACTGGGAGCCCTGGGTGGATGTTTGTCCTTCAGAGCATGCGCCGTGCTGACGTCCTTGGGAGCGATGGTATCCTCACTGGTTATAAGTCTCAAAGCTCCAATAGTATTACCCTCTTCTATTTTTTTTGCTAATTTGTGCTCTGATTTTTGAGGTGTCGGGTGTCTTGTTGTTGGCATTTGCCCGGCGGGTGTTTTTCGCCCTAGGGGGGAGACGGACGAGGTTGTCATCCCTTGGGAATGCATTTATTGCCCTAATAACATGTGTTGCTAGTGACTTGTCCCTCCTTGGTGGGACAGCCAAACAGGCATTGCCAAAAAGCAGCAAGTTGTGCCAGGATCTGTTGTTTGAAGGAGCATCGTTGACTTTCTTCAGAAGGTCAGTGAATTTGCTAGCAGCTTGAGGGCGAGCTGCTTTGGGGATGTGTGTCAGAGTCCTGGTGGATGTTAATTTGATTGCAGATTTGAGGTCCTCTGTAGAGGTGAAGTCACGGTAGCTGTCAGCCCCGTCTGCTGGGGGAGGCTGTTGGTTGTTCTCATTTGGAGCTCTCCTGGAGCCTAGACATCTATTGTGTGCAAGGATGTTGCCAGATGTGGGATTGAGTGCACATTCCCTGTGGCACACCCGGCAGATGCCTCGTGAACGACAGCTTTGGCTCTGTCGTGAAGATTCCTGGGAACCCGTGACTACTTGTGACATTGCTGATATCGTGGGGGTGGGAGGGCGCCAGCTGTGGGGTGACGGGTGAAGGGCAGCATGGATGCATGGGGGATGAGGGTGGGGGAGTAGCTAGCGGCGGAACTTGTAATTGGTGGGGCACTAAACGGCAACATCCTTGGTCAGGAAGTCAGTGGGCCTAGGCTGGGATGAGGGGAGGGGATCGGGGATGGGGAGGGGGGACGGAGTGGCCCCGTGTGTTCGCTCAAGACTCACATCACTGACTAACTTTTGCTAATTGTTATACACTTATTGTTCCATTTAGAAAAAAACCCTCGCCATTTGGCACACTAATCACCATGCTCACACTATTAACCGAGGTGTTCTTCTGTTCACCATCCAATGACCGTGTCGTGGGCGGCCACTTCCTTCCCCATCCCACGACCCCGGCCTATCACAGAGGTAAACAAAACCTCCTCCACACCTCCATATATAAATACATATATATATATATATATATATAAATACATATATATATAAATATATAAATATATAAACATATATATATATATAAATATATATATAAAAATATATAAAATACCACCTCTAGAACTGTCATGGGGACACACATATATATATATATATATATATATATATATATATATATATATATATATATATATATATATATATATATATATATATATATATATATATATATATATATATATCATTTATATATATCATGTATATATCATATATATATCATATATTTATATCATATATACATCATATATATATAGGTAGTACGTTGTCAGACAACAACCACCCAGGAAAGTACTTCCGTCCTGCCAGATGACTGAAACAGTAACCTGTATCTGTTTTACATGATGGTAGGATTGCTGGTGTCTTTTTCTGTCTCATAAACACGCTAGATAACAGGGATATCTTGCTACTCCTACTTACACTTTGGTCACACTTCACAGACACGCACATGCATATATATGTACATACATTTAGGTTTTTCACCTTTTTCTAAATAGCTCTTGTTCTTCTTTATTTCTTGTATTGTCCATGAGGAAGTGGAAAAGAATCTTTCCTCCGTAAGCCATGCATGTCGTATGAGGCGACTAAAATGCTGGGAGCAATGGGCTAGTAACCCCTTCTCCTGTAGACATTTACTAAAAAAGAGAAGAAGAAAAACTTTATAAAACTGGGGTGCTTGAATGTGCATGGATGTAGTGTGCATGACAAGAAACAGATGACTGCTGATGTTATGAATGAAAAGAAGTTGGATGTCCTGGCCCTAAGCGAAACAAAGCTGAAGGAGGTAGAGGAGTTTCGGTGGGGGGAAATAAATGGGATTAAATCTGGAGTATCTGAGAGAGTTAGAGCTAAGGAAGGGGTAGCAATAATGTTGAAGGATCAGTTATTGAAGGAAAAAAGAGAATATGAATGTGTAAATTCAAGGATTATGTGGATTAAAGTAAGGGTTGGATGCGAAAAGTGGGTCGTAATAAGCGTGTATGCACCTGGAGAAGAGAGGAATGTAGAGGAGAGAGAGAGATTTTGGGAGATGTTAAGTGAATGTATAGGTACCTTTGAACCAAGTGAGAGAGTAATTGTGGTAGGGGATCTGAATGCTAAAGTAGGAGAAACCTTTAGAGAGGGTGTGGTAGGTAAGTTTCGGGGGCCAGATGTAAATGATAATGGGAGCTCTTTGATTGAACTTTGTATAGAAAGGGGTTTAGTTATAGGTAATACATATTTTAAGAAAAAGAGAATAAATAAGTATACAAGATATGATGTAGGGCGAAATGACAGTAGTTTGTTAGATTATGTATTGGTAGATAAAAGACTGTTGAGTAGACTTCAGGATGTACATGTTTATAGAGGGGCCACAGATATATCAGATCACTTTTTAGTTGCAGCTACACTGAGAGTAAAAGGTAGATGGTGTACCAGGAGAATAGAAGCATCAGGAAAGAGAGAGGTGAAGGTTTATAAACTGAAAGAGGAGGTAGTTAGGGTAAGATATAAACGGCTATTGGAGGATAGATGGGCTAATGAGATCATAGGCAATGGGGTCGAAGAGGTATGGGATAGGTTTAAAAATGTAGTGTTAGAGTGTTCAGCAGAAGTTTGTGGTTACAGGAAAGTGGGTGCAGGAGGGAAGAGGAGCGATTGGTGGAATGATAATGAAAAGAGAGTAGAAAGGGAGAAAAAGTTAGCATATGAGAAGTTTTTACAAAGTAGAAGTGATGCAAGGAGGGAAGAGTATATTGAGAAAATGAGAGAGGTTAAGAGAGTGGCGAAACAGTGTAAAAAGAGAGCAAATAAGAGAGTGGGTGAGATGTTATCAACAAATTTTGTTGAAAATAAAAAAAAGTTTTGGAGTGAGATTAACAAGTTAAGGAAGCCTAGAGAACAAATGGATTTGTCAGTTAAAAATAGGAGAGGAGAGTTATTAAATGGAGAGTTAGAGGTATTAGGAAGATGCAGGGAATATTTTGACGAGGATAAGTCTGTTGAGTATACCTGGTAAAGTGTATGGTAGAGTTATTATTGAAAGAATTAAGAGTAAGACGGAGAATAGGATAGCAGACGAACAAGGAGGCTTTAGGAAAGGTAAAGGGTTTTTGGACCAGGTGTTAACAGTGAAACATATAAGTGAACAGTATTTAGATAAGGCTAAGAGGTTTTTGTGGCCTTTATGGATTTGGAAAGGCGTATGACAGTGTGGATAGGAGGGCAATGTGGCAGATGTTGCAGATGTATGGTGTAGGAGGTAGGTTACTGAAAGCAGTGAAGAGATTTTACGAGGATAGTTAGGCTCAAGTTAGAGTATGTAGGAAAGAGAGAGATTATTTCCCAGTAAAAGTAGGCCTTAGACAAGGATGTGTGATGTCACCGTGGTTGTTTAATATATTTGTAGATGGGGTTGTAAGAGAAGTAAATGCAAGAGTCTTGGCAAGAGGCGTGGAGTTAAAAGATAAAGAATCACATATAAAGTGGGAGTTGTCACAGTTGCTCTTTGCTGATGACACTGCCCTCTTTGGAGATTCTGAAGAGAAGTTGCAGAGGTTGGTAGATGAATTTGGTAGGGTATGCAAATGAAGAAAATTAAAAGTGAATACAGGAAAGAGTAAGGTTATCAGGATAACAAAAAGATTAGGTGATGAAGATTGGATATCAGATTGAAGAGAGAGAGTATGGAGAAGGTGAATGTATTCAGATATTTGAGAGTGGACATGTCAGCAGATGGGTGATGAAAGATGAGGTGAATCATGAAATTGATGAGGGGAAAAGGGTGAGTGGTGCACTTAGGAGTCTGTGAAGACAAAGAACTTTGTCCTTGGTGGCTGTTATGGGGCTATTGGACCCAACATGTATTTATAAGTAACAGTTACTCTGGAATTCCTAATTATATTGAATTAATGGGGACTTAGCTCTAAATGTCATAAGGGCAGATCACCCTTATGACTGAGAGGCAGCTGGGTCAAGCCTATTTTTCTCAATATAATAGGTTATACTATAGACACACAAACACACAATTTAAATAAGTCGTTTATAAAGTTGTAATTCTTTTTGCAAAAGTAAAATTAAGGTGTGGTAGAAGTGTGGTAACTGGAGAATTGTGCTTGGCAACAGTCTTTTGTTGGTGTGGGAGGAGCTTAGCTAGGCTCCTCCCTCCCTCTCTCTGTGGTGCTGGACTTCAGCCTGGCAGGATCTATGGGTCTTTCTTCTATTTTTTGGGGCATTATGTGTGCTCAAGGGGTGAGTTTTTATAGCTTAAGTTGTGGCCACCATACCCAGGGTCACTAAAGTGTGTCAAAACACTGGTTAGCCCAGAGAATAGTTATGAAGAGAGAAGGGCAAAGTTGCTGAGATGCACCATGTGGGAGAAGAGCTAAGGAGTGTGTAGATTTTTGTTTTGAATATGTGAGGCTGTAATTGTATATTCTGTACATATCTATTTAGAATACAGTTATATTTTTATAGTAGTTGTTTACATAACCTGTGAAGAGGGCTGGTGAAAGGATATCAGAGACACTCAGGATGATCAGCCATGATGTAAGTATTACATCATATCTGATAAGGCCATTAAGTAAAAAGCTACCCCACACTAGAACATGTAGGGAGAACCTTACTATCAAAGTAATAAGACATACCAACATAACATGGGAGCTTGACTGGGAGTGTTATTTGACTGCTAAAATAACTCAAAACATTCTTTGAACTATATGTGCTGGTATGGGGTAATAACAGTTGCATGTTTCTGGTAGGAGAAGATTTACCAAGGTGGTGACAGTGGAAGTGTTGTTTTCATATATTAGTTTACAGGTTGTTTTTCTCCTAAGGTGGGAGAAAGGTTGAGTAACACATTTTTGTTGTGGTTGTGGTTAGTGCTATGTGCATAGTTTACATTCAATTTGTGTTATTTTATGTGTCTGTGGAAAAATTTTGTCCACTAATACTGTAAGAGGGAAGCAAGTGTTTAAAGTTAAAAACTATGTCAGAAGATGAGCATTTAAACTTTTTAGGCTTCAGGGAAGAAGGTAATAATTCATCAGTAAACATGCCTGGTAACGGTGAACGTGAGGGATCACCTACTACAGGTGATATGGAAATGGAGAGAATGAGATTTAAATTAGCAGTGCTAGAGGCTGAAATGAAATTAATGAAAGCTAAGGAGGAAGAACGTCAGAGGTTAGGAGGTTCAGAACAAGAGCCTGAGCAGTACTTTAACATAACTAAAACTTCAAATTTTGTCCCTAAGTTTACAGAGTGACCCAGATACATATTTTTCTTTTTTTGAGAAGACTGCTCTGGAACAAGGATGGCCCAAACAGAAGTGGGCTACCCTAGTTCGCACACAACTTGTGGGTAAAGGATTCCAGAGCGTAGAGACTCTTGAGAGGCAAAATTTTTCTGATTATGATAAAATTAAAGAGGAAGTATTGCTTGCCTACCAAATGATACCTGAGAAATATAGACAAAAGTTCAGAAATAAAAAATTTCGTGATGGGCAGACCTTAACTGAGTTTGGGAATGAGAAACTGTTCCTTTTTAAGAAATGGGTTTGTTCCAAATGAGTTAATAAAGACTATAACAAATTAGTAGATCTGATGGTTCATGAGGAATTGTACAATACAATCCCTGTTGACCTCAGAGAGTATCTGGAGGACAAAAACCCAGATAATCTTTCAGAAGCACTGGATCTAGGTGACCGATTCTTGGCTCGCTGGGAATTGTTAAGTAAAAACAATCATGCTCCTTCTGAAAATTTCCCCACTCGTTCTAAACCTTATTCCAAGTCCTATGGTCATAAAGGTAAGTGGGAAAAGAATGTTCAGGTACAAACAAAGGCTGAGGCACCCTCTAAAATAGAAGGAAAAGGTAAGTAAGCTGGAGCTCAAAGTTTACCTAGACAATCAGATAATGTTTCAGGTCCTCGAGTAAACAGTACCAGTCCTACACCAAATGGTAAAAATACCTTTAAGAGTTATGCTTGTTAATACTGTAACAAAACTGGACACACACAAAAGTTTTGCTGGTCAAGACGGCGAGATCAGGAAAGGGAGGAACCACCCCAGAGGACCCTAACCGCAGACACACATCCAGTTGCCTGTATTTGGTCTTCAAAGCACGGTGAGGAGGTACCTTTGGGTCTAGACCCCAGGATGCAGGTATTTTCTAGTAAGTCCACAGTTGCTTTGCATAAGGATGTGGGTAGGGTTGAGAACATACTGTCCTTGAGAGATGGATGTAGCACCTACTCTTTGCTACGTGCTGGAGTGCTGCCAGTGTCTAAGGATACCTATACTGGAGTAGATATATTATTGAAGGGTATTACAGGTTCACCCATAAGAACACCTGCGCACAAATTATGGGTAGAATCTGCATACCAAGTTGGCTATCTCCCTGTAGGTATTTCAGATGAAATTCCTTTCGAAGGGGTTAACCTCTTATTGGGAAACAACGTTATGGGTCTGTTAGACAGTGAAGAACCACTAGTATGGGGGGAACCAGACGCCAAAGTTTGGGAGAAGAAGGCTAGGGAGACCCTGCCAGACCTTTTCCCTGTTGGTGCCATCAAAAGAAGTGTCTCATGATCAGGCTACCAAGAGTAATCCTTATATTTATCATGAGGATGGTGAGGACTTAGGTTTGGAAACTTTATTTTCTGATGTTGAACTGCAGTCAACTGAAGAAAAGGATACCACAACCCGAGTCGAGCCTAATTAGTGCAGAAATCAGGGAAGTAGTGTGAGGGAGATTGGGCCTACTGTGATGCAGTTAATTGCTGCACAGGGGTGTGATGACACTCATAAGTCGATCAGAGCCTCAGCTGTGACTGAGGAGGAATCTTTACGTTTAAGTAAATGCTTCTATTCCAGGAAAGGTATACTAATGAAGAAGGCACCTTCGGTTACAGTACCAGTAGAAGGAGAGCCAAGTTTTTGCCACCAGGTTGTGGTGCCTGAGCCTTATAGAAATCATGTTCTTAGCTTAGTGCATGACACACCTTTAGGTGGACACCTAGGTATTGCTAAAACAGTATCCAGGGTTTGCAGACACTTCTTCTGGCCTCGGCTGTGGGAGACGGTAGGAGATTATATAAAGACCTGTCATGTCTGCCAAATTATAGGGAAACCTAATCAAAGCATTAAACCTGTTCCCCTTCAGCCTATTTCAGCACCAGGTGAACCCTTCAGCAAGCTGGTAGTGGATGTCGTTGGCCCACTCCCAAGGACCAGAATGGGAAACAATTATTTACTAACGATAATTTGTTCCACTACCAGGTATCCAGAAGCAATCCCTCTATGCAAGATAACAGCTCGAGTGGTCTTAAGGGCTTTGATGAAGTTCTTTTCCCATGTTGGCTTTCCTCGGGAGGTACAAACAGATCAAGGGTCTAACTTTACCTCAAAATTATTCAGGAATGTGTTAAAGGGGTTAGATATACAGTTCAAATTTTCAACTGCTTATCACTCTCAGTCTCAGGGAGTAGTAGAGAGATTTCATCAAACTCTTAAGACAATGATGCGAGCTTATTGTATGAATAACACTAGTGATTGGGATGAGGGTATCCCCTTTCTCTTGTTTGCCATGCAGGAAAGCACCCAAGAATCTCTCAGTTTCAGCTCTTTCGAGCTTGTCTATGGTCATCCAGTGAGGGGACCACTGACTATTCTCAAGGAGCATTGGCTGGGCGGTGAAACTGAGGCTTCCCCGCCGGAAGATGTTCTATTTTCCAGGAAACGATTGGACCAGGCGAGACAGATGGCGGCAGACAACCTCAAAGCTAGTCAGAGGGCCATGAAGCAGCGGTACGACCAAAGGGCAGCTCCTCGCTCCTTCAGTGTTGGAGAGGAAGTGTTAGCTTTGGAGCCGATTCCGGGACATACTTTGGCTGCACGATTTGATGGACCCTTTGTCATCACAGGCAGGTCTAGTCCCAATTATGTAATTAAGATGCCTGGCCATCGCAAATCAGAAAGAACTGTGCACATTAACAGATTAAAAAAATACCACTGTAGGGTGGGAGTTGCCGCCATCCAAGTTGAGTGTGACGATACTGAAAAGCTTCCTGTAACAACAGAAGTAAGGCTGTGCAATTCAGCCATCTTGCAAAAACCCTTGGCACACATGAAGGGACTCAGTGTACAGGGAGCCTGTGACTTGGTTCAGTTACTCCAAAAATTTCAAGATTTGTTTGGGGATGTACCCAAAGTAAGTAAATTGCCTCTCCATGATGTGGCTGTCGGGGAAGCTGTTCCAGTAAAGCGGGCTCCTTACCACATGAACCCAACAAAACAACTTCACATGGAGGAAGAAGTGAAATTCTACCTTCAAAACCAGTTTGTAGTGCCTAGCGAGAGTCAATGGGCATCTCCATGCCTGATGGTTTGCAAACCTGATGGATCTATGCGTATGTGCACTGACTATTGCAGAGCAAATGAAGTAACGAAGGCTGACTGTTATCCTTTGCCACGTATGGAAGATGTGATTGATGATTGACTCTGTGGGAGGGGCAAAGTATGTGGGCAAACTGACTTACTTGAAGGTTATTATCAGATACCCCTCACCCACCGACCTAAGGAAATTTCAGCCTTCGTCACTTCAGATGGGTTATTTCAATATAATGTTCTTCCTTTTGGGTTAAAAAATGCTCCTGCCACCTTCCAGTGTCGTATAAATACTGTCATAAGGGGGTTGGATGGTGTACGGGCCTATCTAGATATTGTGGTATTCAGTAACCAGTGGGAAACTCACTTGGTAAGATTACAAAAGTTGTTTGAATGTCTAGCCCAAGCCAAACTAACCATCAATCTGAGCAAAAGTGAGTTTGGCCAAGCCAGTGCACAATTCTTAGGATATGTAGTTGGTCATGGGAAAGTTGCCCCAATTAATGCTAAGGTGGAGGCCATTATAAATTTTCCTAGACCACAGAATCGCAAGGCAGTGATGAAGTTCCTGGGCATAGTGGGTTATTACAGATGGTTCTGCCCCAACCTCTCCCAGGTAATGTCACAACTGACAACTTTGACCAGCCCCAAAGCTCAATTCAGCTGGGACAGCAAGTGTGACAAGGCTTTTGAAAATGTGAAAATGTTATTAGGGAATGCTCGTATCTTGAAAAGTCCTGAGTTTGAATTCCCCTTCTCTCTACAAGTGGATGCTAGTGATGTAGGGGTAGGTGCAGTGTTGTTGCAGGGTGATGAGAGATAGACTTCAGCCAGTTTGTTACCATTCAGCCAAATTAAAAAAGCATCAACGTGGTTATGCAACTGTAGAGAAGGAGGCTTTGACTTTGGTGTTGGCTGTGCAGAAATTTGAAGTTTATATCAATGCTTCTCCACATCCTGTAATAGTGTATAGTGACCATAACCCTCTGAGGTTTTTGCAAAGAATGAGAAACCACAATCAAAGACTCTTAAGATGGGCTTTGTTCCTACAGCCTTTTAATTTGGAAGTTAAATATATAAAAAGCTCTAGATGTTTCATATAGATGCATGGTGCGTACTTTGTACATAGTGTTTGTCATGTGCTGACCTTGTTGCTTTTGCAGTGGTGAACTCTCGGCGAGCCTGAGTACTCCCTACCAGCCATCTGACTGTGAAGGAGTCGAGTCGGAGCCAAAAGTGTGACTAGGGTCAGTGTATATGTAAATGTGAGTTGAGGCAGTAGTTGATAATCTTCGGTAACATGAGACGTTCAGGAAGGTATGTGATATGTTGTGTCTTGGTGTGCTCTATATACAAAATGGCCCGATGATTTGCCTTTGTGGTCCCTTGGACCCATCCATGTTCTATGTCAGCCTCCTCTTCATAAGTTTGGATGATCTGTGTGGAGTGGGACCTCGGAAGATGGGCTTTAGTGCCTGACCATGTTAAGGATTGTGAGTGTTGACTGGAAGTCTCACTGTTTGGTTCGGCCACCAAGTGAGAGACACCTTGACATGTTTTGTGAAGTTTCCTGCCTGGTGTACACCTGACTGCTCTGGGATTGGCTCTACTCTCGTCTTCTGATCAGGAAGATGCCACCCTGGAGTACCAGTTGCTTGCTGGATTACCGCAGCAGAGGCACAGGCCTGTTGGTGCAGGCTTTCACAGTGGGCATTGTATGCAATTCTTGCATTGTAATGTGTATTGTTTTCAAAAGCCACTAAAATTGTAAATAGTTACACCCTTGAGTATATGGGTATGGTTAAAATGCTTTTCTAAAAAATTCAGCAATCTGTTGTAAATAACAGTAAAGTTATTACAGTAAATAACAGTAAAGTGAAGAGTAGTTATGGCGCTGGGAAATATGTAGCATTTCTAGTAGTCTTGCTTACCACCTTCAGACTTAAGCGATATACTTTTTACTAGCCGTATCCTGAGGGACACAGCTAGCTTTCGTGAGACTTCGTCTGGAGGTGGGGGTGTTATGGGGTTATAGGACCAAACATGTATTTATAAGTAACAGTTACTCTGGAATACCTAATTATATTGAATTGATGGGGACTTAGCTCTAAATGTCATCAGGGCAGATCACCCTTATGACTGAGAGGCAGCTGGGTCAAGCCTATTTTTCTCAATATAGTAGGTTATACTATAGTCACACAAACACACAATTTAAATAAGTTGTTTATAAAGTTGTAATTCTTTTTGTAAAAGTAAAATTAAGGTGTGGTAGAAGTGTGGTAACTGGAGAATTGTGCTTGGCAACAGTCTTTTGTTGGTGTGGGAGGAGCTTAGCTAGGCTCCTCCCTCCCTCCCTCTCTCTCTCTCTCTCTCTCTCTCTCTCTCTGTTGCTGGACTCCAATCTGGCAAGACCTCTGGGTCCTTCTTCTATTTCTTTTGGGCATTATGTGTACTCCAGGGGTGAGTTTTTATAACTTAAGTTGTGGCCACCATACTCAGGGTGACTAAAGTGTGTCAAAACACTGGTTAGCCCAGAGATTAGTCATGAAGAGAGAAGGGCAAAGTTGCTGAGATGCACCATGTGGGAGAACAGCTAAGGAGTGTGTAGATTTTTGTTTTGAAAATGTGATTGCTGTAATTGTATATTCTGTACATATCTATTTAGAATACAGTTATGTTTTTATAGTAGTAGTTTACATAACCTGTGAAGAGGGCTGGTGAAAGGATATCAGAGACACTCAGGATGATCAGCCATGATGTAAGTATTGCCCCTAGACAGATAAGGCCATTAATTAAAAAGCTACCCCACACTAGAACATGCAGTGAGAACCTTACTATCAAAGTAATAAGACATACCAACATAACAGTGGCAAAGAGGGGAATGTATAAGAGTATAGTTTTACCAACGCTCTTATATGGGTGTGAAGCATTGGTGATGAATGTTGCAGCAAGGAGAAGGCTGGAGATGTCATGTCTCAGGGCAATGTGTGGTGTGAATATAATGCAGAGAATTCGTAGTTTGGAAGTTAGGAGGAGGTGCGAGATTGCCAAAACTGTTGTCCAGGGGCTGAGGAAGGGTTGTTGAGGTGGTTCGGACATGTAGAGAGAATGGAGCGAAACAGAATGACTTCAAGAGTGTATCAGCCTGTAGTGGAAGGAAGGTGGGGTAGGGGCCGGCCTAGGAAAGGTTGGAGGGAGGGGGCAAAGGAGATTTTGTGTGCGAGGGGCTTGGACTTCCAGTGGGCATGCATGAGCGTGTTTGATAGGAGTGAATGGAGACAAATGGTTTTTAATACTTGACGTGCTGTTGGAGTGTGAGCAAAGTAACATTTATGAAGGGATTCAGGGAAACTGGCAGGACGGACTTGAGTCCTGGAGATGGGAAGTACAGTGCCTGCACTCTGAAAGAGGGGTGTTAATGTTGCAGTTTAAAAACTGTAGTGTAAAGCACCCTTCTGGAAAGACAGTGATGGAGTTAATGATGTTGAAAGTTTTTCCTTTTCGGGCCACGCTGCCTTGGTGGGAATCGGCTAGTGTGTTAAAAAAATAATAAATAAATAAATAAATAAATAAATAAATAAATATGTATATATATATATATATATATATATATATATATATATATATATATATATATATATATATATATATATTACATAATATGGCACAGAAGATTTAAGAGATACATTGTTGATATAAAGGTGGCATATATATATATATATATATATATATATATATATATATATATATATATATATACACATGTTGTTACGTGTGTATCACCGATTATAAGGCGAAAATCTCATCCAGCTCCTCAGAGCTGGGGCGTGTACCCAAAATGCAGCACATTACCCCTTTGAACAGCCGCGCTGAGCCGCTGAAACAGAAAACTAGCTGCCCTGGGATCCCTAGTTACCCTGATGAGTCTTTTTCCCAGCTCCTTAAGGAAATTAGATGCACTCTTTCCCCATGAGCCAAGGGTCTCTGAGCCTATGGGAACAAACATATAATGATGGGCAAGTTCTCCATATTTTCTAGACTTTTGGGACTCCCTAAAGCTGGCAGCTGCCCCTCCTTCCTCCCTGGTGTATTGGAGATAGGTATCAGCCAGGGTAGATGCACATGTATAGTCCCACACCACCTGCTTCCCATCTGTCCAGGCTTGAAGGGTGATACCATCTGGACGCTTCTGGCTGTCATCAGATCTGCATAGTTGGGGTGGCTCCCTTACTGCTGGGCATCCAGCTGTTGTGAGGCTCCTCTTGATAATGTTATTAACCTCCTCATGTCTTGCAATCTTTCCCTCGGATTTACGGCACACAAGACCATGGTACCCGAATCGGTCTGCTGCTTCACTGCCACAAATACACCTGTGTTCGGCGAGAATAGGGGCGGCAAGTCGAAGGGCAACACCGATGCGGATGGTCTGTGGGTCGAGGCGTGTGCCAAGGCTGGAGTTGGGAACACCCAACAGAAAGTCCCCAGCATGAGCGGCTCTCACTGCCAGCAGGCGGGCTCTATCCTTCCCTGACACACTCTGAAGCATCGTTGAGGCTATATTTTCCACTATTGGACCATCCCAGTGCGATTGTTTGTAGTTGTTGGGGGGAGCAGGTCTGGTTTCTGAGCCCATTAGATTATCCCAGATCATTGCTCCGTCAATGAATTTTTGGTCCTGGGCTCCAATCTTGTCCCTAAGATGTTCAGGGAGAATCGCTGCTACAAGCTCTCTGGATGCAATACACGAGGACAGAAAAGCAGGTAACGCAATCTGTGATGACTTGCGGACACCAATGCCTCCTAGTCTGACTGGAAGTGTAGCTTGGTTCCACTGCCCGTCTTCTAGAGTAAGGTTAAGTACTTTCGTAAAAATCTGCCTCAGAATACTGTCATATTCGTGCAGTATAGGGTTATCATATGAAGGTGCACATCTTAGGAAATATGTCAACCTGGGCAGACTCAAGCACTTTGTGAGAAGGTACAAGGCATCATGGGTGTCCAGATTGCTTATTCGTTGTTCCATTCTCCTTAACTCTTCCAATTTCTTCCTGAGAATTGTGTCAATGGCATTGCTTCCCAGAGGTGCTCCTAGCAAGACACTATTTGTGGGGGCAATGACTGCTGCTCCTGGTAGTTTTGATCTCACTGCATTTATCACTTGTTGACTGACTGAGATGATTTCACATTTGGATGGATTCAGGATGAGACCCATTTCCTGTCCCCGTGTCATTACCTGTGTAAGGTCATGTAGGAGGGACTCCTTTGTACCTGCTAGTGTGCCATCATCTAGGAACCAGATGTTTAGCTCGCTGGTCAGTCTGACTGTGATTTCCCTAACTGCAATACAGAAGAGAAATGGTGCAAGAGGATCTCCTTGTTGGACACCCTCCGATGATGTGATTTCATGCTCTCCAAAGAGAAGCATTGATTCCTTGCTATACCCAGCTGAAACAAAAGGGAAGAGACCAGGGAAATGTTCTTGTACTGCTGCTAATACCACGTCTCTTTTCAGGAGATTGAACGCATTCTTGAAATCTAATTTTACCACTGCATTGTCCTCAGGCAGGTTGTTGATATATGCCCTTGTTGCATGAACCGCTGCTTCACTTCCTTGAGAGACCCCAAAGCCAAGCTGGTTTGGTTGAAGCATCATGGCTGCCTGTGCACGAATACTTCGGACAGCAGCTTTGGATACGAGGCGGCGTAACGTGTTGCCTACTGCAATTGGCCGAATTCCTCCATCCTTCTTTTTAAGTGCACAAAGTGTTGCACCAAAAAAGAAAGGTCTAATTTCATCAGGAATCAGACCAGCCAAGGAATTGTTGACGAACCTTGTGATCTCTGAAAGCAGTGTCTCTGCAATTTCCCCAATAACTGGATTAACCATTTCCTTTAAATGCTGTGGCCTTATTCCAGTGTAACCCCCAGCAGAGCCAGATGGGAACGACATTATTGCTTTGTAAATGTCTGAGTCTTCCACAATCAATGGTTCCATAGTGGGGACAGAGGTGTTGGAACTGTTGGTGCCACTGGTTTCCCTGGCAGGGTGCTTTCCTCTAAGTGCTTCAGCCATGTCAGCATCCCTGGGAGCAACTGTATCTTCACTGGTAATAATTCTGATTGCCCCCACTGTGTTGCCCTCTTCAATTTTCTTGCTCACCTGGACTCTGACTTTTTCACTGTCAGTAGAGTGAGTGGGGGTTCTGCCTCTCCCTTTTTTGTGTTGACGGGGAAGGTGAATGAGGTTATCAACTCTAGGAAAATCTCTTAAGGATTTAATTATCATTGAGGCTAGCCTCTTTCCCCTTCTTTCCGGCACAGCTAAGCAGACATTGCCAAAAAGTATATATATACATATATATATATATATATATATTTATATAGATATATATATATATATATATATATATATATATATATATATATATATATATATATATATATATATATATATATATATATATATATATATATATATATATATATATATATATATATATATATATATATTTTTATTATTTTTTATTATCACACCGGCCGATTCCCACCAAGGCAGGGTGGCCCGAAAAAGAAAAACTTTCACCATCATTCACTCCATCACTGTCTTGCCAGAAGGGTGCTTTACACTACAGTTTTTAAACTGCAACATTAACACCCCTCCTTCAGAGTGCAGGCACTGTACTTCCCATCTCCAGGACTCAAGTCCGGCCTGCCGGTTTCCCTGAATCCCTTCATAAATGTTACTTTGCTCACACTCCAACAGCACGTCAAGTATTAAAAACCATTTGTCTCCATTCACTCCTATCAAACACGCTCAAGCATGCCTGCTGGAAGTCCAAGCCCCTCGCACACAAAACCTCCTTTACCCCCTCCCTCCAACCCTTCCTAGGCCGACCCCTACCCCGCCTTCCTTCCACTACAGACTGATACACTCTTGAAGTCATTCTGTTTCGCTCCATTCTCTCTACATGTCCGAACCACCTCAACAACCCTTCCTCAGCCCTCTGGACAACAGTTTTGGTAATCCCGCACCTCCTCTTAACTTCCAAACTACGAATTCTCTGCATTATATTCACACCACACATTGCCCTCAGACATGACATCTCCACTGCCTCCAGCCTTCTCCTCGCTGCAACATTCATCACCCACGCTTCACACCCATATAAGAGCGTTGGTAAAACTATACTCTCATACATTCCCCTCTTTGCCTCCAAGGACAAAGTTCTTTGTCTCCACAGACTCCTAAGTGCACCACTCACTCTTTTTCCCTCATCAATTCTATGATTCACCTCATCTTTCATAGACCCATCCGCTGACACGTCCACTCCCAAATATCTGAATACGTTCACCTCCTCCATACTCTCTCCCTCCAATCTGATATTCAATCTTTCATCACCTAATCTTTTTGTTATCCTCATAACCTTACTCTTTCCTGTATTCACCTTTAATTTTCTTCTTTTGCACACCCTACCAAATTCATCCACCAATCTCTGCAACTTCTCTTCAGAATCTCCCAAGAGCACAGTGTCATCAGCAAAGAGCAGCTGTGACAACTCCCACTTTGTGTGTGATTCTTTATCTTTTAACTCCACGCCTCTTGCCAAGACCCTCGCATTTACTTCTCTTACAACCCCATCTATAAATATATTAAACAACCACGGTGACATCACACATCCTTGTCTAAGGCCTACTTTTACTGGGAAAAAATTTCCCTCTTTCCTACATACTCTAACTTGAGCCTCACTATCCTCGTAAAAACTCTTCACTGCTTTCAGTAACCTACCTCCTACACCATACACTTGCAACATCTGCCACATTGCCCCCCTATCCACCCTGTCATACGCCTTTTCCAAATCCATAAATGCCACAAAGACCTCTTTAGCCTTATCTAAATACTGTTCACTTATATGTTTCACTGTAAACACCTGGTCCACACACCCCCTACCTTTCCTAAAGCCTCCTTGTTCATCTGCTATCCTATTCTCCGTCTTACTCTTAATTCTTTCAATTATAACTCTACCATACACTTTACCAGGTACACTCAACAGACTTATCCCCCTATAATTTTTGCACTCTCTTTTATCCCCTTTGCCTTTATACAAAGGAACTATGCATGCTCTCTGCCAATCCCTAGGTACCTTACCCTCTTCCATACATTTATTAAACAATTGCACCAACCACTCCAAAACTATATCCCCACCTGCTTTTAACATTTCTATCTTTATCCCATCAATCCCGGCTGCCTTACCCCCTTTCATTTTACCTACTGCCTCACGAACTTCCCCCACACTCACAACTGGCTCTTCCTCACTCCTACAAGATGTTATTCCTCCTTGCCCTATACACGAAATCACAGCTTCCCTATCTTCATCAACATTTAACAATTCCTCAAAATATTCCTTCCATCTTCCCAATACCTCTAACTCTCCATTTAATAACTCTCCTCTCCTATTTTTAACTGACAAATCCATTTGTTCTCTAGGCTTTCTTAACTTGTTAATCTCACTCCAAAACTTTTTCTTATTTTCAACAAAATTTGTTGATAACATCTCACCCACTCTCTCATTTGCTCTCTTTTTACATTGCTTCACCACTCTCTTAACCTCTCTCTTTTTCTCCATATACTCTTCCCTCCTTGCATCACTTCTACTTTGTAAAAACTTCTCATATGCTAACTTTTTCTCCCTTACTACTCTCTTTACATCATCATTCCACCAATCGCTCCTCTTCCCTCCTGCACCCACTTTCCTGTAACCACAAACTTCTGCTGAACACTCTAACACTACATTTTTAAACCTACCCCATACCTCTTCGACCCCATTGCCTATGCTCTCATTAGCCCATCTATCCTCCAATAGCTGTTTATATCTTACCCTAACTGGCTCCTCTTTTAGTTTATAAACCTTCACCTCTCTCTTCCCTGATGCTTCTATTCTCCTTGTATCCCATCTACCTTTTACTCTCAGTGTAGCTACAACTAGAAAGTGATCTGATATATCTGTGGCCCCTCTATAAACATGTACATCCTGAAGTCTACTCAACAGTCTTTTATCTACCAATACATAATCCAACAAACTACTGTCATTTCGCCCTACATCATATCGTGTATACTTATTTATCCTCTTTTTCTTAAAATATGTATTACCTATAACTAAACCCCTTTCTATACAAAGTTCAATCAAAGGGCTCCCATTATCATTTACACCTGGCACCCCAAACTTACCTACCACACCCTCTCTAAAAGTTTCTCCTACTTTAGCATTCAAGTCCCCTACCACAATTACTCTCTCACTTGGTTCAAAGGCTCCTATACATTCACTTAACATCTCCCAAAATCTCTCTCTCTCCTCTGCATTCCTCTCTTCTCCAGGTGCATACACGCTTATTATGACCCACTTCTCGCATCCAACCTTTACTTTAATCCACATAATTCTTGAATTTACACATTCATATTCTCTTTTCTCCTTCCATAACTGATCATTTAACATTACTGCTACCCCTTCCTTTGCTCTAACTCTCTCAGATACTCCAGATTTAATCCCATTTATTTCCCCCCACTGAAACTCTCCTACCCCCTTCAGCTTTGTTTCGCTTAGGGCCAGGACATCCAACTTCTTTTCATTCATAACATCAGCAATCATCATTCATAACATCAGCAATAAATATATATATATATATATATATATATATATAAATATGTATATATATATATATATATATATATATATATATATATATATATATATATGTATGTATATATATATATATATATATATATATATATATATATATATATATATATATATATATATATATATATATATATATATATATATATACATATATACAGATGATAAGTGTTTTCTAAGCCCATTGTAACCTGCTAAGCGAAAATCTGAGACTATTACTGAATTATCCCTACTATCATCCTTTTTTCAATGCTAAAGGTAATTGATTTGTGATCGTTTGTGCCGAGTTCCTCTGCAATTTCTAATTTATTAGCATGGGCTTCTTTGTTTGCCAAAACCAAATCAAGCAGGTTATTTTCCCTTGTAGGCTCTGTCACAAACTGCTTCAAAAAACAATCCTGAACTACTTCTAAGAAGTCGTTTGACTCTAAATTCCCAGTCAAGAAATTCCAATCAATATGACGAAAGATAAAGTCTCCTAGAATTACGACGTTATCGTGCCTTGTGGCCTTAGCAATTTTCTCCCATAGTAGTCTCCCTTGGTCCCTATCTAAGTTTCGGGGACTGTATATCACACCTAAAATCAACTTTTTATGCCCCTCTGAAAATTATATTCAGACTCTGTATGTGTTACTTCAGACTTAATGCCCGTTTTTTTGCAACAGTTCAAGCGCTCTCGGACATACAGTGCCACCCCACTCCCCTTCCCGATACTTCTATCTACTTGGAACAATTTAAAACCCTGAATGTGACATTTCCTGACTTTTTTAAATAAACCACGTCTCAGTTATGGCTAATACATCAATGTTACCTGCACTAGCAACTAATCTCAACTCTTCCATCTTATTCCTAGCACTACGGGAATTAGCATAATTTATATTTAAAGACCCTCCTTTATCTTTACCCTTCCTGCTCATTTCTGTTTTCCTACTAAACCTATTACTGTCCTTGCCACCTAGTGCCACTGGCTTTCCAACATCCACCTCACTTTTCCTATTACTAGTTCTCCTAGTACTCATATTACTACACTGGGACTTCGCTGTTGTCCCGCCAAAACCCATACCATTAACTATTCCGAGTTTAAAGTCCTAACAGATCCCTATACTGCAGTTGCCAGTGCCCCCACCCCAGACTTAGATAAGTGAACCCCATCCCTGGCATACATGTCATTTCTGCCATAGAAGAGGTCCCAGTTGTCAATGAATGCCAGCAATTGACACCAGTTGCCCTGGACAACCATTCATTTCCAATTCCTCTCCTTGGCAAAATACCTCAAATGACAGGGTTCCCACCCTTCTTCCTAATTATCTCTATTGCTGACCTATACCTGCTAATCAGGTCCTCACTCCTACATCTGCCAACATCGTGTCCTCCAGCACTGAGGCAGATAATAGGATTGCTCCCATTACCACTCATGATGTCATCCAGATGGCTAAAAATATCCTTCATCCCAGTCCCAGGAAAGCAAACCCTCTTTATCCTACTCCTGTCCTTCAAGCAGAACGCCCTATCCATGTACCTAACCTGGCTATCCCCAACAACAACAATATTCTTACCTTCCTTGGTGTCATTTGTCGTGACTTTCCCAGTATTCGGCTCACATTCGTCGGGTAGGACGGAGAATGCATTAAATGTTTCGACAACAGTTTCCACTGCAGTCATTTTCTTCTTCATCGTTTCTACGATTCCATTCGTCTTCTTGATTGTAAACTTCGTTCCATGCTGTCCAGTCACTGTCCAGGTTCCCTTCATGACCTGAGGACAGGAGGATTACAACAATTCCTCTTGTTTTCCTTAGTCAATCGCCGTATCTCCATCTTTGCTACCCTCAATTCTTCCTTAAGCTGCTGGTGAAGTTGCTGGAGGGAGGGCATCTTGGTTCAGTCCAAGTAAAGTACAATAATGTCCACACTGAGCAAAATACACGTCACCACTGAGCTAAGTACACATCACCACTGAACTAAGTACACGTTACCACTGAGCTAAGTATATATCACCACAAAAGATGAGGTAATCAGTCCCTCAGCCTTGGAGTTAGCGTTTACAGCATCTCTACTCTCTGGAGAGACGTAGAATGAGGATGAGATATCATTGAGGTGTATAAGTAGATAACGGGCATAAACAAAGGAGATATTAATAAAGTACTGAGGGTGTTGAACCAGGTAAGAACCAGAAATAATGGATTTATGTTGGATAAATTTAGATTTAGAAAGGACATAAGTAATTCTGGTTTTCTAACAAAGTTGTGGATGCATGGAACAATCTTCCCAGTAGGGTGATAGAGGCTAGGACCTTGGGTAGCTTTAAAAAGGGATTGGACAAATATATGAATGGGAGGGGCTGGGTTTGATTGGTGTCATTGGGTACAGGTAGCTTTGGGTAGAGGTCGTCTTGATGAGGACCTGCCTTGCATGGACCAGTAGTCCTTCTGCAGTGTTCCTCCATTCTTATGTTCTTATGTTTCTTGGCAAGGGGTTCAGCTATGTTACAGAAGCCGTTGCTCTAGTTGAATTATTATTATTATTATAATCAAGGGGGAGCGCTAAACCCGTAGGATTATGCAGTGCCGGTGGGGGAGATGTGGAAAGTATTCACGTTTAATTCAGAGAACTTGAGCACAGATCCAATTCCCTAGATCAAGAGCCCCTCACCAACGTCAAGGAACCTTCCTTGAGAGGTGCTCTGGTTGAAGTTGTTGGAGATACAGATAAGTGTTTATATATCCATACGGAAGATTTCTAATGTTATGTATTAATTTAGTCTTTCTATGCTGAATGTTTTCTAACGAATTTATATATATTCTGTATTATGAAGATCAAAACTGAGCTGCATAATCTAGGTAAGGCCTTACTAATGATGTATAAAGCTGCAATATAACCACTGTCCTTCTGTTGCTTACACTTCTTAATGTAAATCCCACTGACCTGTACTTAGCTCTGTGAAGACTTCTCTGTGTGCTCTTGTGGATCTGAACCAAGATGTTCTCTCTTGAGAAACTCTTCAAGCAGCTAATAAAGGAGCTTAGGGTTGCTTAGCTCAAGATACGGCAATTAATGGAGGAGAACAAGAGGATTTGTAGTAATCCTTGTGTTGTGAGTCCTCAGGTTAAGAGGGGAACCTGGTCAGTGGTCGGGCAACAAGAAACCAAGCTGAGGACCAAGAAGACTGTTGGAGTGGCAGAAACAAGGAAGAACCAGAAGACTACTGTCGAAATTTCGACCCCATTTTCGGTGCTACCCGGCGAATGTAGGTTGTCTACTGGAAACGTCATAACGAGCACCAAGGAAGCAATGGTGGACGTGAGGGAGGCAACATCCTTTTAAACCCCAATGAAGACCATCGAGAACATCATGACGAACTCCACAAGTGAAGGTAAGAACATTGTTTTAGTCAGAGACAGTCAGGTTAAGTTTATGGATAGGGCTTTTTGTCTTAGGGACAGGAAGAGGAGGCAGAGGGTACGTTTTCCTGGGGCTGGGATGGGGGATATTGTGAGCCATCTGGACGACATCATGAAAGGTAATGGGAGCAATCTGTCTCAGTGCGGGAGGCAATGATGTTGGCAGACGTAGGAGTGAAGACCTGATTAGCAGGTATAGGACAGCAATGGAGATAATTAGGAAGAAGGGTGGGAACCCTGTGATATATGGCATTTTGCCCAGTAGAGGAGTTGGAAATGAATGGTTGTCCAGGGCCAGTGGTGTCAATTGCTGGCTGGACAAACACTGTAAGGAAAATTCAGTATCATTCAAAGACAACTGGGATCTCTTCTGTGGCAGAAATAACATGTATGCCAAGGATGGGGTTCACTTATCTAGGTTTGGGGTGGGACCACTGGCCAAAGCAGTGAAGGGAGCTGTTAGGTCTTTAAACTAGAACTAGACTGTGGTATGGGTTTTTGTGGAAAATAAATAAATTCTCAGTGTATTGGTAGTTTGAATTTTAAGGAAACTAGTTATAGGCAGAATGAGGTAGTTATTGGTGAATATTGGAAAGCCAGTGGCACTAGGTGACAGGGACAGTAACAGGTATAATGGAAGAACAGAAATCAGCAGGAAGAGAAATGAGAAGACTTTCTGAACATATATTACACCAACACTCCTATTGCGAGAAATAAGATTGGTGAATTGAGATTAGTTGCAAGTGCGGGTACAAGTGATGTTTTTGAAATAACTGAAAAGTGGTTTAATACAAAAAATCTGGACATGCCTGCTGAATGTCACATTCAGGTTTTTAAATTGTTCCAAGTAGACAGAAGTATCGGAAAGGGAGTGGGGTGGCACTGTATATCCGAGATCCTTTAAATTGTTGCATAAAATCTGGTATAAAGTCTGAAGACACTTATGCAACATATGGGAATCTTTATTGAGGAAACGTTTTGCCACACAGTGGCTTCATCAGCCCAATACAAAGCAGAAAGGTGTAAGGAAAGGAGAAGTTTGAGGTAATCAGTCCCTCAGCCTGGTCGATGTGTTCAGTCCATCAATCTTGTAGAATGTACAGCATAGGGCCGTAGACGTGGCTTATATAATGTAGACAAGTGAGGCGAAGCAAGAGGAGGCAGGATCATAGTGGTACCATCCACTAGTCGAAGTAGGTCTTCATCCAAAGGTTAGACAAGTATGGAAGAATTATTTGTATCAAGATCCCATGATGATGCAGTGTCTGACAGTTGTGATGAATGGTTTTGTTAACCGACAAGTTGAAGATTGAGACACTTATGCATCATATGGGAATCTTTATTGAGGTGTGAGGGAAAAGTTCAATAGATAAGAGTAGAGAGGGAGTATATAGTAACAATAGTTTCATTGCCGGCTACTTGTTAAGGTAGGGTAAGTCAAGCTTCCGCTATTCCCGCCTTTTTTTTCCCCCACCCCGAAAGTGATAGTTTGACTGCCAGCTGCTTGTTAATCCCCCCCCCCCCCGAAAGGTGACGTGTGGGGCTCCGGTCCAAACAGTAATCACTAGACTCACAGCTCCCAACACTACTGTAAGTACATGCCTGCCTTGTATTCTAGTGGATTTATTGGTTAAAAGCTTCACTTTTGACCAATAATAAACTTAGTCTTTTCAGCCTTGCTGTAAGTTGACTGTTGTAATAATCACCACGTCTTTTAGGTATTGTACTTATCATGGAGAGTGATTTCTTAAGCAGTGGGTAACCTGTCTATCTTTTCAGCTTGGATGACAGAGAGGGTCACCTGTCAATCAACGAGAAGAACTGATGGTGATGGACTAACGTCCTGAGACTTCCCCTTTTTGGATTTAATTACCTGTGCACCTGTATGAAATTGCAGGACGTAACCCCTCATCATTGCAGAGGTAAAGAACCTGCTTTCCTGTCATCGGGATATAATACTCACGGCTATACCGTGAAGAACGAACCGGTGGGTTGTAACCAACACCTGAGACCCCCCCCATCATCAGCAACGGCTACGATTTCAACAACACAGTGTCACCAACACCAGACACCCAAGTTTTAAATTAGCGTTGAATTCAGTTATCATTTATATTTTTCATTTTTCATTTTCTTTAATGTAGGATCAATATTTCATATTTAAGTGTTTTATATTTTATATTTTCTAGATAATAAAGTGTTTATGTTTGTCAGTTTTTATTCTTTTTCTATACATTAATTTTCCTGAGGAGGAGCTAGCCTTGGTAATACTGTCTGAAGTTGTTACAGGGCTGAGTAAGCCTTCACAAGTGGCGACCTTGCCAGGATCAACTCGACTGAATCAAGATTCAACTCCATCTCGAATCTACCATTGGAACTTCAATGTCGCATACCACAGACGGTTACCACCAGCCATGAGTAATCATTCTCTATGATAGGACTACAGTACATGTATTTAAAAGATTTGGTGATTGTTATAGTCTCAATTTATTGTAAGTCAAGTCAGGCAGGATATAATATTTAATTCTGCCACCTTTTTGTTAGAGCTTGAAACACTTTGGAGGATTAGGCTCTAGGGAACCAAGATTTTCCAGTGACAATTTGTTTCATTGAGCTCTTTATTTTATCAAGGGAACTGTCATAGGACACTCTTGATTTGTTGGTGAGAAGATTGGATGGTCAAGTGACCCCATTCTGCTTGCTGTTTGCTCGGAGCCGGCATAGAACCCTTCGTTTTAATTAATACATATTGTTTAATTGAAGCAGGGATCGAGCCCACTGGTTTATTTACAGTTTCAGCGGAGCAAGAATTGAACCCTCCATTTTCTTTAATACCCATTTCATTTCCCCTGATAGTTTAAGTTATTCTTGCAAGCATGGAGGAATACCAGTTTTGGATGAACGCTGGAAGTAAGTTAGGAAAAACAGGGAAAAATTTAGAATCTTTCATTAGTGCTAAGATCCAGGAAAGACTTGAAAGAGAGAGAATTGAGAGAGAAGAAAGACAGTTAGAAAGGGAAAGAGAAGAAGAAAAGAAGAGAGAGAGAATCGAAAGATAAGAGAAAAAGGAGAGAGAGAGAATTGAGAGAGAAATCCAAGAAAGACAGAAAGAGAGAGAGAAGACAAAAAGGAGCGTGATAGACATGATCGTGAAGAAAGAACTAGAGTACGTGAGGAACAAGTTAAATTAAGGGAACTTGAGGAAAGAGCAAAGGACAGAGAATATGAGTTAAGGGAGAGAGAAAAGGATCGCGAGCTCGAACAAGCTCGCCTTGAATTAGAGAATAAAAAGTTAACTTTCTCAGAACAGCAATTAGATGAAGGAGTAATGGAACAACGTGCAGCTAGTGCACATATTCCAATACCTAATTTACCTCCCTTCACAGAGGGGGAAGACATAACTTCATACATTATCAGGTTTGAAAATACTGCTGCCCTATGTGAATGGCCTGCTGACACCTGGGCTACAAGGTTAGGAATGTTATTTTCTGGTACCGCTTTGAATATCTATGCAACTTTGTCGCAGGATATCATTTGTAATTATAACCTACTGAAAAAGGCAATCCTTAAAGCATATCAAAAAACCACTAATTCTTACAGGAAAGATTTCAGGTATGCCACCTTACAGCCTGGCCAGAACTTTCAGCAGTTACAGGTAACACTCTTTCGTTTGTTCGACTTTTGGATAGAGAGCTGAGGAATTGATCGCAGTTATGAATCTCTTAGAGACTTCATGGTTGTTGACCAGTTCCAGACAGTTCTTCCCTATCAGATACGAACATTCATCAGAGAACATAATCTGATTAAAGCTGAGGAAGTTGCTGAGGCTGCTGACCTGTATGCTGAGGCTCACAATTCCTATAAAGACCTAAAGGGATCGAATCCTAAGGGCAAGGGTTCATCAGACCTTAAGAAATCAAAGCCTCTAGTGGAAAGTAAAATGACTTCTTTTATTCCTGTTTGTCATTTGTGTGGTGTTAAGGGACATAAACGTCCAGATTGTCCTTCTAAGAAGGTCCAAAAAGTTGGAAGATGTTTTATTAAAGATTGTAATGACCAAGCACCCTTTTGTTCAGGAACAGTTAATGGGCTTAATGTATCTACCATTTTACGAGACACTGGATGCATGTGTATAGTCATTTCTGATAAGCTGTTCCCTAACCTTAAAGAAACTCATTCCTCTGCTATACTTTCAGACTACTTGGGCCGTACGGACACTTTTCCTACCATCCGTTGTTACATTAGGTCTAAGTGGTTCACAGGTTGGTCTGAAGCCGTACTAGCTCCCATCACTTCTTGCTCCGTACTAATAGGTAATGTAAAAGGTGCTATTCTTCCTTCTGAGGTTGACCTTTCATCACCAGAGATGGATATAAGTGTTTCAGATCCTCTTCCTGTAGAGTCAGAGAAGCCCCTCGAAAGTTCAGATGAGACAATGTCTCGTGAGGTTCATGTGGGATTAAAAACCATTGATGCTACTCTCGAAAGCGAGGTAGTAGGATCACCGGTTCACTTGTTAGATGAAAGTGAAGATATCATCTCCGATACCATAAATGTCTTGACTAGGACTCAGACCAAAGTCCAGGCTTCTCCTACTATCCATCCTTTGGTTTTCCCTGACTTTAAGCCTTTAGACATATCAAAGGACTCCTTTGTCAATTTACAACGTAATTGCCCTTCTCTTCAGAACTGCCATAATGCCGCTAAACAAAATCAAGTTATCCAAAGGAAAGACTTTTCATATAAATTTGAATATATAAAAGGTATCTTGTACAAGTCAGTATTCAAACTAAATTCAGATAAGACAGACTATTCCATCATAGTTGTTCCAAGTCAATGCAGAGAGACTGTTCTTAAAATGGCTCATGACCTGCCAGTGGCCGGACATTTCTCGCATCGTAAAACCTTAAATAAAATTAGGGAAACCTATTTTTGGTCAAAAATGTCCTCAGATGTCACTACCTATTGTAGATCGAGTAAAGTTTGCCAACTGTCATCCTCCCGAGGTACTAGGCGAGTACCTATGGTCAAAATGCCAGTCTTTACGGTACCTTTTGAAAGAGTAGCTATTGACATCGTTGGTCCTTTATCTCCACTTTCATCTGGGGGACATAGATATATATTAACGTTAGTTGATTATGCTTCGAGTTTCCCTGAAGCCATACCCTTAAAAACCATAACTAGTACAGAGGTGGCTGAAGCCCTTTTGTCCATCTTCTCCAGAGTGGGTATCCTTAGAGAAATTTTGTCTGGCCGTGGGACACAATTCACATCTGACTTAATGCAACATCTATACCAACTTCTGGGAGTGAAGCCTCTCTTCACCACACCCTATCATCCCAGCTGTAATGGGAGGATTGAGCGCCAGCATTCGATTCTCAAGTCCATTTTATGGAAACTTTGCTCCCTTAAACCTAAGGAGTGGCATCGTTACCTACCCTGTGCTTTGTTTGCCACGAGAGAAGTTTCCAGTGACTCTTTGGGGTTTTCACCTTTTGAACTTCTCTATGGTAGGCAGGCCAGAGGCCCACTGTCCATCTTTCATGACTTATGGACTAATGAGGAGGTAAATGCTGAGGTTCAGTCTTCTTACCAGTTTCTCCTTGACCTTAGATCCAAACTTGAGGAGACCTCTGACATAGTTTCGAGAAACCTAAGCTTGTCAATGGACCAGTACATAACCTATTTTGATTCCAAAAGTCAGAGAAGTTTTAAAGTAGGGGATGAAGTTCTGGTACTTTTGCCGATCAAGTCAAATAAATTATTAGTAGCATGGAAAGGTCCTTATAAAGTATTAAAAATTTGTGGGAAAGTTGATTACCTCATAGAAGTCAAGGGGAAACCTAAGCTTTATCATATCAACATCCTTAAGAAATATTACCGAAGAAATTCGGTTAACTGCCTTAATAACTTTGACTTAGTTTTTCCACTCGAACTTGATAAGACAACTGAAGAATGTAAATGAGGCTTCTAGCAGTGAGGTGCAGTCTGTCTCTCGCTGTGAGGAGGCTGTAGCTGGGGAGGTAGCAACGGCTACCAGCAGTGAGGTGCAGTCCAGCACCTGCTACAAGTGGCGAGTGGTTCACAGTAATGGAAGGCGCATCAGAGTAAGGAAAGTTAAGAGTGAAGATCTGAAGGTAGGAAATCGCTTCTCTGTTCTTCAGGATGAATGTACTTCAGTGGCCAGTGAAGGTAAGGGTACTACTGCCCCTGCTAATGGAGGCAAGCGCATTCTTGTGGTTGGTGACTCTCAGGTAAGATATATTGACCGTGCTTTTTGTAATAGGAATAAGAAGATGAGAGATAGAGTGTGCTTCCCTGGAGCTGGTGTTGGGGACATTGTCAACAGGCTGGATAATATCACGTCAGGTAATGGGAACAAGCCCATTATCTGTCTCAGTGCTGGTGGAAATGATATTGGGAAGGGTAGGAGAGAAGAGCTGCTAGATAAGTACAGGTCAGCTATAGATTTCATTAAGTCTAAGGGAGGGATCCCAATCATATGTAGCATCTTGCCTAGAAGGGGAGTAGGAAATGAATGGTTGTCTAGGGCAATTGGTGTAAATTGCTGGCTAGACAGATACTGCAAGGAACTTGCAATCCCATTCATTGACAACTGGAACAACTTTTATGGCAAACATGATATGTATGCAAGGGATGGGGTACATCTCTCTGGGGCTGGGGTGGTAGCACTTGCAGACTCGATTGAGAAGGCCATTGGTGAAATGCCTATGATTTTAAACTGAAGGAAGATAGAGGTATGGGTGTGTGTGGGAAACAAGCAGGTTGCAACACTTGGGTTGGAAACAGTAAATGTATAAAAGGCATTCAGCATGAAGTTATAAATAAAGACAATAGATCAGGTCAGCAAACAAAGGGGGACAGCAGAGGGCAGCAAGGGACTAGCTCCCTTAAGGTTTACTATACTAATAGCAGGAGTGTAAGAAATAAGATAGATGAGCTAAGATTAATTGCAAGTGCAGGAAACATAGATATTATTGCTATAACAGAGACCTGGCTTAATCTGAAAGATAGAGAGATGCCCTCTGAATGTCACATACAAGGCTATAAATTATTCCACACTGACAGGGTCAACAGGAAAGGTGGTGGAGTAGCGATGTATGTCAGAGACAATTTAAATTGTTGTGTTAGACAAGATATTAAATTAGAAGCGTCAGCCACTGAATCTGTTTGGTTACAGCTTCTCGAGGGCCGAGAAAAACTAATTTTGGGTGTGATTTACAGGGCCCCAAATCTTGATAGGGAGTGCAGTAAACTTCTATGGGACGAAATTCGTAAGGCATCTACATACGAAAATGTTGTGCTAATGGGAGATTTCAACTATAGACAGATTGACTGGAGCAATTTGACAGGAAATTTAGAGTCAGGTGACTTTCTTGATACGATCCAGGATTGTTTTTTAAAACAGTTTGTGACAGAGCCAACTAGGGGAAATAACCTCCTTGACTTGGTTCTTGCCAGTAGGGAAACACTAATTAATAATCTTGAGGTTAATGATGAGCTTGGGGAAAGTGATCACAAATCACTCAGTTTTAATATATCATGGAATTCCCCTAATAATGGCAATCAAGTCTCCGTCCCTAACTTTCGCTTGGCTGATTTCATAGGACTGAAAAATTACTTAGGTGGGCTGAACTGGAATGACCTGACTAAGGGTCAGGTAGGTGGTGATGGTTGCCGATATGATGCTTTCCAGGGCATAGTTCTAGCTGCTCAGTCAAATTATGTTCCAAATAGGGAAATCAGATCAAACAAAAATGATCCTAAATGGATGAACAATAGATTAAAATATCTGATTGGTCAAAAGAGAGGCATATATAGGCAAATCAAAAGAGGAGAGGGGCAATTGAGAAATCGATATATTCAGTTAAAGAGAGAAATAAAAAAGGGAATTAGAAAAGCAAAAAGAGATTATGAGGTTAAAGTTGCAAGAGAATCGAAGACTAACCCAAAAGGATTCTTTCAGGTATACAGAAGTAAGATCAGGGACAAGATAGGCCCACTCAAAAGTTCCTCGGGTCAGCTCACTGACAGTGATAAGGAAATGTGTAGAATTTTTAACACATACTTCCTCTCAGTTTTTACACAGGAGGATACCAGCGATATTCCAGTAATGATAAATTATGTAGAACAGGACGATAATAAACTGTGCACTATTAGGGTCACAAGTGACATGGTCCTTAGGCAAATAGATAAATTAAAACCTAACAAATCCCCAGGCCCTGATGAACTGTATGCAAGGGTTCTAAAGGAATGTAAAGAGGAGCTTAGCACACCTTTGGCTAATCTTTTCAACATATCACTACAAACTGGCATGGTGCCAGATAAGTGGAAAATGGCAAATGTGATACCTATTTTCAAAACAGGTGACAGGTCCATAGCTTCGAACTATAGACCAATAAGCCTAACCTCCATAGTGGGAAAATTTATGGAATCAATAATTGCCGAGGCAGTTCGTAGCCACCTTGAAAAGCATAAATTAATCAACGAATCTCAGCATGGTTTTACAAAGGGGCGTTCCTGCCTTACGAATTTATTAACTTTTTTCACTAAGGTATTTGAGGAGGTAGATCATGGTAATGAATATGATATTGTGTATATGGACTTCAGTAAGGCTTTTGACAGGGTCCCACATCAGAGACTATTGAGGAAAATTAAAGCACATGGAATAGGAGGAGAAATTTTTTCCTGGATAGAGGCATGGTTGACAAATAGGCAGCAGAGAGTTTGCATAAATGGGGAGAAATCAGAGTGGGGAAGCGTCACGAGCGGTGTTCCACAGGGGTCAGTGTTGGGCCCCCTGCTGTTCACAATCTACATAAACGACATAGATGAGGGCATAAAGAGCGACATCGGCAAGTTTGCCGATGACACCAAAATAGGCCGTCGAATTCATTCTGACGAGGACATTCGAGCACTCCAGGAAGATTTGAATAGACTGATGCAGTGGTCGGAGAAGTGGCAGATGCAGTTTAATATAGACAAATGCAAAGTTCTAAATGTTGGACAGGACAATAACCATGCCACATATAAACTAAATAATGTGGATCTTAATATTACGGATTGCGAAAAAGATTTAGGAGTTCTGGTTAGCAGTAATCTGAAACCAAGACAACAGTGCATAAGTGTTCGCAATAAAGCTAATAGAATCCTTGGCTTCATATCAAGAAGCATAAATAATAGGAGTCCTCAGGTTGTTCTTCAACTCTATACATCCTTGGTTAGGCCTCATTTAGATTATGCTGCACAGTTTTGGTCACCGTATTACAGAATGGATATAAATTCTCTGGAAAATGTACAAAGGAGGATGACAAAGTTGATCCCATGTATCAGAAACCTTCCCTATGAGGATAGACTAAGGGCCCTGAAACTGCACTCTCTAGAAAGACGTAGAATTAGGGGGGATATGATTGAGGTGTATAAATGGAAGACAGGAATAAATAAAGGGGATGTAAATAGTGTGCTGAAAATATCTAGCCTAGACAGGACTCGCAGCAATGGTTTTAAGTTGGAAAAATTCAGATTCAGGAAGGATATAGGAAAGTACTGGTTTGGTAATAGAGTTGTGGATGAGTGGAACAAACTCCCAAATACCGTTATAGAGGCCAGAACGTTGTGTAGCTTTAAAAATAGGTTGGATAAATACATGAGTAGATGTGGGTGGGTGTGAGTTAGACCTGATAGCTTGTGCTACCAGGTCGGTTGCCGTGTTCCTCCCTTAAGTCAATGTGACCTGACCTGACTAGGTTGGGTGCATTGGCTTAAGCCGGTAGGAGACTTGGACCTGCCTCGCATGGGCCAGTAGGCCTTCTGCAGTGTTCCTTCGTTCTTATGTTCTTATGTTCTTATGACTTGGTGACTCTTGACCACTCGGGCGCAACCAACATTAATATTAATGAATCTTTGGATGACCATAAGAGACATGAACTACTTCAATGTGTGAGTAACTTTTCAGACGTCTTTACTGATATTCTAGGTGTTACCTCAACGGTAGTCCATAAGATTGACTTAGTGATGGACAATCCTATCAAACGAAAATTATACCCAGTTCCAGTTCACCTTAGGGATGCATTTGACCGAGAGGAAGACAAATTATTAAAACTAAAGATCATTGATCCTTCAGTATCTTCATATTGTTCACCAGTAGTCATGGTTAAGAAGAAGGATAATTCATATAGACTTGCTATTGACTTCAGAGGCCTTAATGCTGTAACTCGGTGGGATGCTGAGCCTATGCCCTTAATAGATAGCGATCTACACAAATTTTATGACGCTTCCTTCTTTTCAGAGATTGATATTGCGCAGGCATATCATCAAGTAATGTTAGATCCTTCTTCTAAGCAGTACACCGCTTTCCCTACTCACCAAGGACTGATGCACTATAGAACTATGCCCTTCAGTTTGGTAACTGCCTGTGCTACCTACGTAAGACAGATGAGAAAGGTCTTGGGTAATATGCCAAATGTTTCAGTTTATTTTGATAACATTTACGTAATGACATCCACGTGGGGCGAACATATCCAAACATTAACATCAGTTTTGCGTAGATTACGCTCACATGGCCTCACTGCCAAGCCGAAGAAATGCTTCCGTGGGTATAAAAAGATTAGATATCTTGGACTGATACTTTCTAATAACTCTCTGCAGCCTCTCCCCAGTAAGATCAAAGCTTTATTAGAATTTAAATTCCCCAAAACCAAGAAGCTCATGCATAGCTTTCTTGGTTCTGTAAATTTTTATGCAGGGTTTATCCAGAACCTTACTGATCTTACAGGCATCTTATCCAACTTCCTTAAAAAGTCTGTTAAGGAACCTCCTGAACTTTCTGATGTAGCTCGGGAAAAGTTTAATGAGATTAAATGTATCTTTTCGAAAGACCCTATACTTAAGATTCCAGATATTAATAAAACATTTTGTTTAAGAACTGATGCCTCCAATACTGGCATAGGTGCAGTGCTACTACAATACCATGATGGTACTCCCTTCCCTGTATGCTTCCTAAGCCGGAAACTCCTTCCCACAGAAACGAGATACTCCACCATAGAAAAGGAATGTTTGGCCCTTGTGTGGCGTATCTCCAAACTTAAATTTTATTTGCTTGGAAAAGAATTAATTTTAGAAACGGACCACAAACCTCTGATATACCTAGAAACTTTTAAGGGAACCAACAGTCGCCTCTTGAGGTGGACATTGGCACTCCAGGCTTTTAAGTTCCATATTGTGTATATCAATGGTTCATCCAATTATTTCTCCGACTGGTTAAGTCATGACAGTCAGTAGATTTGTTGCCTTATGCGACTTCCACATGTTAGAACTTTTTACTCGCCTATTCTCCTTATACTCCTTGACTATAAGTCTTGGAATGGGGGAGTGTGAGGGAAAAGTTCAATAGATAGGAGTAGAGAGGGAGTATATAGTAACAATAGTTTTATTGCCGGCTACTTGTTAAGGTAGGGTAAGTCAAGCTCCTGCTATTCCCGCCTTTTTTCCCCTCCCCGAAAGTGATAGTTTGACTGCTGGCTGCTTGTTAAGGTAGGGTCAGTCTAGCTCCCGCTATCCCTTCCCCGCCTTCTACGCCCCCCCACGAAAGGTGACGTGTGGGGCTCCGGTCCAGACAGTAATCACTAGACTCACAGCTCCCAGCACTACTGTAAGTACATGCCTGCCTTGTATTCTAGTGGATTTATTGGTTAAAAGCTTCACTTTTGACCAATAATAACCTTAGTCTTTTCAGCCTTGCTGTTAGTTGACTGTTGTAATAATCACCACGTCTTTTAGGTATTGTACTTATCATGGAGAGTGATTTCTTAAGCAGTGGGTAACCTGTCTATCTTTTCAGCTTGGATGACAGAGAGGGTCACCTGGCAATCAACGAGAAGAACTGATGGAGATGGACTAACGTCCTGAGACTTCCCCTTTTTGGATTTAATTACCTGTGCACCTGTATGAAATTGCAGGACATAACCCCTCATCATTTCAGTGGTAAAGAACCTGCTTTCCTGTCATCGGGATATAATACTTACGGCTATATTGTGAAGAATGAACCGGTGGGTTGCAACCAACACCTGCGACCCTCCCCCCCCATCATCAGCAACGGCTACGATTTCAACAACACAGTGTCACCAACACCAGACACCCAAGTTTTAAATTAGCGTTGAATTCAGTTATCATTTATATTTTTCATTTTTCATTTTCTTTAATGTAGGATCAATATTTCATATTTAAGTGTTTTATATTTTATATTTTCTAAATAATAAAGTGTTTATGTTTGTCAGTTTTTATTCTTTTTCTATACATTAATTTTCCTGAGGAGGAGCTAGCCTTGGTAATACTGTCTGAAGTTGTTACAGGGCTGAGTAAGCCTTCACAGAGGGAACGTTTCACCACACAGTGGCTTCATCAGTCCAATACAAATATCTATCTATCTATCCATCTATCGATCTATCTATCTATCTATGTATATATCTTTTTCACCTTACCGAAACTCTGCATAGACTATTTTAGAACGCAATAAATTAACATAATTTCTGTTTATCTGATTTATATTTTCAGTCATATTTCTGTTCTCATTATCAGCAGTTTGTCCACATAAGTCAATTCAATTCATTTCAATTCAATTCAATTCAAGTTTATTCTCTATAATGGTTACAATGTGAGGTTTACAGGTTTTGGGTATTTTTGGTTTACATGTTATAAAATACTAATTACAGAGGGGGCCACTAGGACACCTAGCATGGTTAGGCATTTCGAGCAGACTTAGATTAATTCTTAACATTAAATCTTTACAGATTATAGTATTAAGGCTAAGTGACTACATCATAATTTATGAGTTTAGCAATGTGAATTCTTTTGTTTTTGAGTATCATAGGCACACTTCTGACTAGTTAGGATTAATTATTTTAAGATTAAGATTAGTATTTCTGGGTTTATAGTCAGTGGGTGAGTGAGTGTAATTTTGAACCACCAGGTAGTTATCATGTAGTTAGTTGTCGGGGTGGATCAGGGAGATAAGATGTGATGAATGTGTCTGCAATTCTAGAGTTTTCAGGTAGGGTGTTGCAGATTTTAGGTCCTTTGAAATACATTGAATTTTTGTAAAGGTTTAGTCGAACACCGGGAATGTCATAGAAATGTTTGTGTCTGGTGTTATGCCTGTGGATCCTGTCACAACTATCAAGAAAGCATTTTAGGTCAAGGTTAATATTGGAATTTAAGGCCCTGTAGATATAGATTGCACAGTAGTAAGTGTGGATGTTCTTAACAGGGAGTAAGTTTAGATCTATGAAGAGTGGGGGGGGGGGGTGCCAGGGATGCGATTTAGTGATTATTCTTACTGCAGATTTTTGTTGGGTTATTATTGGCCTTAGGTGTGTTGCTGCAGTTGATCCCCAAGCACAAATAGCATAGGTGAGGTCTGGATATATAAGTGAAATTGTATAGTGTGAGAAGGGCAGACTGCGGTACGTAGCATCGTATCTTGGAGAGGATCCCCACCGTTTTGGATACTTTTTTGGTTATGTGTTGGATATGGGTGCTGAAATTTAGGTTGTTGTCGAGGTATCGAGGTATAGGCCAAGGAATTTGCCCTCATTATATCTGGCAATTAGAGTGTTATCGATCTTAATGTTAAGTTGTGCAACACCTGCTCTGCTACCAAACATAATATTGTAGGTTTTGCCAGTGTTAAGTGTAAGTTTATTGGCTGTAATCCAAGTCGATATTTTGAGCAGCTCCTCGTTAACAATGGTGTTGAGGGTGGCAAGATTAGGGTGGGAGATGGCATAAGTCGTGTCGTCAGCAAAGGGGATGGGTTTCAGGTGTTGGGATATGTTTGGAAGATCATTTATGGAAATGAGGAAGAGCAGGGGTCCAAGGACACTTCCCTGCAGAACTCCAGTATCAAGTGGCCGTGTTGTTGATGCTGTGTCTTTAATGGTGACATACTGATACCTATTAGAAAGGTAGGATTTAAAAAATGCAAGCGCATGGCCTCTTATACCATAGTGGTCATATTTGTGGAGTAGGATTCCGTAGTCTACTGTGTCAAACGCTTTTCTTAGGTCAATAAAAATTCCTAGCGGATATTCCTTATTTTCCAATGCTTTGTAAAGCAGGACTAGCATTTTTATAATTGCATCATTAGTGCTTTTATTTTTCCTGAATCCAAATTGGCAGGGATTGAGTATGTTTTGTGACGTTATAAATGCATATAGTCTCCTGTGCACGAGTTTCTCGAAGATTTTGGATAGCAATGGTAAGTTTGATATTGGCCTATAGTTGTTTACGTCTGTAGGGTCACCACCTTCATGCATTGGTGTAACCCCTGCTGTCTTGAGTAGTGTCGAGAAGGTGCTAGTTTCTAGTGACTTGTTAAATAGTAATGTAATAGCATGCGAAAGGACATGGGCCGCTCGCTTGTACAATAATGGTGGGACGTGAGACAGATTCCCCGAGTTATTTTTAAGTGACTTTATGATTGCGGTGACTTCCGTGGGCTCAGTTGGTACAAGTCAGAAGGAATTTGGGAAATTCCCTTCTAGGTAGTCCCCAGCTCGGTCATTGGTAACTGGGATTTTACTGGCGAGATTAGATCCTATGTCTGAGAATAAGTCGTTTATCTTGTTAGCTGTATCAGTGGGATGCATTGGTGTTTCATGAGGTTTAGTTAGAACAATATTCTTGTTTTTTTTCAGTTTGTGGGTCCCCAGAATCTGGGAAAGTGTTTTCCAGGTCTTTTTTTATATCTCCTCTTGTGTCAGTGAATCTGCTGGAGTAGTACAGTTGTTTGGCTTTCATTATTATTTTGGTGAGAACTGTTTACCTGGAGTTTACCTGGAGAGAGTTCCTGGGGTCAACGCCCCCTCGGCCCGGTCTGTGACCAGGCCTCCTGGTGAATCAGAGCTTGATCAACCAGGCTGTTACTGCTGACTGCATGCAAACCAACGTACGAGCCCCAGCCCGGCTGGTCAAGTGCCGACTTTAAGTGCTTGTCCAGTGCCAGCTTGAAGACTGCCAGGGGTCTGTTGGTAATCCCCCTTACGTATGCTAGGAGACAGTTGAACAGTCTTGGGCCCCTGGCACTTATTGTATGGTCTCTTAACGTGCTAGTGACACCCCTGCTTTTCATTGGGGGGATGTTGCATCGTCTGCCAAGTCTTTTGCTTTCGTAGTGAGTGATTTTCGTGTGCAAGTTCGGTACTAGTCCCTCTAGGATTTTCCAGGTGTATATAATCATGTATCTCTCCCGCCTGCGTTCCAGGGAATACAGGTTCAGGAACCTCAAGTGATCCCAGTAAGTGTTTTATCTCTGTTATGCAAGCCGTGATGGTTCTCTGTACATTTTCTAGGTCAGCAATTTCACCTGCCTTGAAAGGTGCTGTTAGTGTGCAGCAATATTCCAGCCTAAATAGAACAAGTGACCTGAAGAGTGTCATCATGGGCTTGGCATCCTTAGTTTTGAAGGTTCTCATTATCCATCCTGTCATTTTTCAAGCAGATGCGATTGATACAATGATATGGTCCTTGAAGGTGAGATCCTCCGAAATGATCACTCACAGGTCTTTGACGTTGGTGTTTCGCTCTATTTTGTGGCCAGAATTTGTTTTGTACTCTGATGAAGATCTAATTTCCTCGTGTTTACCATATCTGAGTACTTGAAATTTCTCATCGTTGAACTTCATATTGTTTTCTGCAACCCACTGAAAGATTTGGTTGATGTCCGCCTGGAGCTTTGCAGTGTCTGCAATGGAAGACACTGTCATGCAGATTCGGGTGTCATCTGCAAAGGAAGACACGGTGCTGTTGCTGACATCCTCTATGTCAGATATGAGGATGAGGAACAAGATGGGAGCGAGTACTGTGCCTTGTGGAACAGAGCTTTTCACCGTAGCTGCCTCAGACTTTACTCTGTTGACTACTACTCTCTGTGTTCTGTTAGTAAGGAAATTAAAGATCCATCGACCAGCTTTTCCTGTTATTCCTTTAGCACACATTTTGTGCGCTATTACGCCATGGCCACACTTGTCGAAGGCTTTTGCAAAGTCTGTATATATTACATCTGCAATCTTTTTGTCTTCTAGTGCATCTAGGACCTTGTCGTAGTGATCCAATAGTTGAGACAGACAGGAGCGACCTGTTCTAAACCCATGTTGCCCTGAGTTGTGTAACTGATGGGTTTCTAGATTGGTGGTGATCTTGCTTCTTAGGACCCTTTTTAAAGATTTTATGATATGGGATGTTAGTGCTATCGGTCTGTAGTTCTTTGCTATTGCTTTACTGCCCCCTTTGTGGAGTGGGGCTATGTCTGTTGTTTTTAGCAACTGTGGGACGACCCCTGTGTCCATGCTCCCTCTCCATAGGATGGTAAAAGCTCGTGATAGGGGCTTCTTGCAGTTCTTGATGAACACGGAGTTCCATGAGTCTGGCCCTGGGGCAGAGTGCATGGGGATATCATTTATCGCCTGTTCGAAGTCATTTGGCATCAGGATAACATCAGATAGGCTTGTGTTAAACAAATTCAAGGAAATGAGTAGTTCACTCATTTCCTTGCTGTCATCTGTGTAGGACCCATCTTGTTTAAGTAGCGGCCGAATACTGGACGTTGTTTTCGACTTTGATTTGGCATAGGAGAAGAAATACTTTGGGTTTCTTTCGATTTCATTTATGGCTTTTAGTTCTTCCCGCGATGCCTGACTCCTATAAGATTCCTTTAGCTTAAGTTCGATGCTTGCTATTTCTCTGACCAGTGACTCCCTACGCATTTCAGATATATTGACCTCTTTTAGCCGCTCTGTTATTCTTTTCCGTCGCCTGTAAAGGGAGCGCCTGTCTCTTTCTATTTTACATCTACTCCTCCTTTTTCTTAGAGGAATAAGCCTTGTGCATACATCGAGTGCCACCGAGTTAATCTGTTCTAGGCATAAGTTGGGGTCTGTGTAGCTTAGTCTATCTTCCCAGCTTTATGTTTTTGTTATTGAAGTTGAATTTGGTGAATGCTCCCTCGTGACTAATCTCATTATGTCGGTCTGGGGCTCAGCGCATACATGTCTGAACCTCAATTATGTTGTGATCTGAGTATATTGTTTTTAATATGGTGACATTTAGTATCAGATCATCATTGTTAATGAAGATGAGGTCTTGTGTATTCTCCAGTCCAGTAGGCTCTATTATTTGCTGGTTTAAATTGAATTTTGTGCAGAGATTAAAAGCTTGTGTGTGTGTGAGTTCTCATCAGAGCTGCCTCCTGGTGTTATTACTGCAACAATATTATTTGCTATATTCCTCCATTTTAGGTGCCTTAAGTTGAAATCCCCAAGGAGCAAGATGTTGGGGGCAGGAGCTGGCACATTTTCCAGACAGTGGTCAATTTTTGACAGCTGTTCCTGGAATTGCTGGGATGTTGCATCCGGAGGCTTGTAGACTACCACAATGACTAGATTTTGGTTCTCGATCTTTACTGCTAAAACTTTCACTACATCATTTGAGGCATTAAGCAGTCTGTGCAAACAAGTGACTCTGCGATGTACAGGCCAACCCCCCCCCCCCTTTTGCCTGTTCACTCTGTCGCATCTGTATAGGTTGTAACCTGGGATCCATATTTCATTGTCCAAGTGATCCTTTATGTGGGTCTCAGTGAAAGCCACGAACATTGCATTTGCCTCTGCAAGCAGTCCACGGATGAAAGGTATTTTGTTGTTTCTTGCTGGCTTTAGACCCTGTATATTTGCAAAGAAGAATGTTATCGGACTGGTGGTATTGTTGGTACTGGGGGGGATTTTTTTTCCTGGATTAGTATCTGTATCTGTTGGTTTGGAGTGGAGGCCATCGACTGTGGTTCCACTCCAGGAATGACTGGATTTGGTGTACGATTTCTGCCATTTCCTGCCAGTTTTTTTTCCTTCCTGGCACTAAAAAACCTCTCCCTCTTGAGTGGCTGTGGGTACACAGGTTTTCCCATGGCCTGGATGTTTTGTATCTTTTTGTCCCCTTTAGATGGTGTGCCTGGCACTTTAAGTTATAACACAGTCTTTCCTGTACTGAAGAGGTACACATTTCAGGGTGAAAAAGCTTACAGGAAGGGAGTTTGCATTTTCCTGTTGTCATATGGGTACGGCATTTTCTAGGGTGGTCATAGTTGCACGTCCCATCTGTTTTTTCCAGATTTCCCATGCCTGCAGATACCAAGTGCATAGTATGTGCACAGGCTTGGTTTCCGTTTGCCTTGGGTTTCTGTGACTGTATTCCCTGTTGGTGCATGTTTACCTGTCTTATTCCTATCCTCACTAGCACCAACAATGGAGCTCTCACCAGTTGTTTTTGGTAATATATCCTCACTATTGCTAATGGAGTCTTCTTGTTCGCTATTTCCTGTGGTATTACTAGTTTGCAATATTGGTTTTATCTTATCTTTGACTACACTTGTTTCCCCACTACAGCTCCTGTCTCCCATGAGGTCATTTATATGCATTCCCTCCTGCGTATATTTCCCGACTACCTGGACAAAATCTCCAGCTTCACTATTACTGTCTCCCAGGACAGCACCTCCAGCTTCACCATTACTGTCTCCCAGGACAGCACTATCAGCCCCACATTTACTGACTACCAGGACAGCACCTCCAGCCTTGCAGTTTCTGACTACATGGCCAGTATCAAGGGCAGTATCATCCAGCCCAGACTTTTTATGTTCCCATCTGTTATAGAATGCTTCCAGGTTTTCTATGAAGGCTGGTTTGATGTTATCCTCTTTTAATACCAATGTGATTTTAGTCCACAGATTTATCTCATTTGGGCATACCCAAAAACACTTCCCTGATTTTATACTGCTTGTAGCTAGTTCTTGGATATCTGCACAAGGGGCATGACACCAATTTCCACAAAAACGACAATTTATCCATGTGGAAGTCCGTTTGTTTGATTGACTGCAGACTACACAGAGCTTCATAATGATTTGAGTGGTTGATTTACTGTAATTCTACTAGCAACCTCTTGAATACTCTATTAATAACCTTAAAGTGAAGCTCTAGCTATTTGTATTTCTATTTCTAACTGTACTTGTATATTAGGACAGCTTACCGGTGTACGTTCCTGATTTTATATTTATTGTTTGTGTTTGATAAGGGCGCCTACATCTTCATCCGTTTACAGTCTGCTTTATTGTCCAACGAATCCGTTTGAAACCGGTCAAGGGTTCGGACCAGTCGAGGGTTCGACAAGTCAAGGGTTCGGACCAGTCGAGGGTTCGACAAGTCAAGGGTTCGGAACCAGTCTGATCTGATCAGTGGGTCACTTATTTAAAACATACTGATCGGTGATTCGGGCTAACACATGAATATTGTTTAAGAATATCTTTGTGTATTAAGCCCTGTCTATATTGCTTTTCATATTGGTATTTCTTACCAATGGGTTTCAGAATGCTGTTGGATAGCCATGGGCAACCAAGCCGTTTATTCGTGATCTGTTATGTTTTTATAGGACAATGTTTGTTGTATAGTCTAAGTATTTTGTTAAGAAAAATGTCTGTCCAGTCGTCAATACCATTGGCATTGGAGAATTCTGTAGGCCAGTCAACAGTCTCTAGGTCAGCTGTGAAATTCCTTATTGAGGCCTCGTCATGGAGTCTAAATGAAACTTTGTTTTATTCGAGTGGTGGCTTACTAATGTTTGTTAAGAGGAAGGTGGGGTAGTGGTCAGTAGTGCTGTCTGTGATTATCCCTGAATTAAGGGTGGCTAGTATATTGGTCCATATGTGGTCTATTATGGTTGCACTTGTCTCAGTCAGTCTGGTTGGTTTAGTTATTGTTGGTATGAGAAGTGTGTTGTTCATATTGTTGATGAAATCAGTTACAGTCTGATCATCTGGTAGGCCAAGGTTGATACTGAAGTCTCCAGCTAAGAGAAGGTGGTGCTTGTTCATTTGTCTGTTTGTTATTAGTGACTTTAGATTCTCACTGAAGTTCGGGATGTTTGTGTGGGGTATCCGGTATATGGCACCGATTGCTATAGGCGTCTTAAGGTTTTTTACAGTAAAATTAGCAAAAATGTATTCCCCATATTCATCACTAAAGCAATTAGTGCTAATACAAGATAGTTGGTTAGAGTAATAGATTGCAGTACCACCCCAACTTGGTATGGTCTACAGTTGTGGATTGCTGTGTATCCTGGTAGTGGGTAGATATCAATTGTGTCCTGCTTAAGCCAAGTCTCAGTAAGAATAATGCAGGAGAAGGGTGTCTTTAGTGACTCAAGGAGTGCCAGGAGGTCATCATAGTGTTTGCTTGAGGACCTGATGTTGTAGTTAAGAACTGATAGACTTTGAGCAGTGTTCAGGATAGTGCTGGCTTGTGATACTGTGTAATAAAGGCAGTTACTTTCCAATAAGTTTTGATTGTGTGTTAGATTATGGAGGTTTAGATCAGGGTCAACGTGATCATTCATGTTTTAGGTTTAAATAGTGATTTTTTATATCCTGTATTATGTGGTGAGTTCTAATACTGATTTCTGTAGTGGTGGGAGGTTTGGATAAGTATACCGCTAAAGTGGAGGAGGAAGACATCTACAGCCGTCTCACCCTCCACTAACACAGTTCCAGCGGCAGAATCTGAGGACAAATCTGCAAAACTCAGGAGGTGCAACAAATCCTAGTCCACCCTCCCAGGCACCTAGGCTGTGCTCTCGCTGTCACCGGAAGGGGCACACTGCCAACAACTGCCTGCGAGATACCAGGTGTAATTACTGCTACAAGAAAGGACATAAGGAGGACCAGTGTCGGAAGAAAAAGGAACTTGTCAGACAGGGCCACCTGTTTAGAGACCTGTTCTCAGAACAAACCAGCAGGATCTCTGAATTGGTGAACACTCTCACACGTCACCCACTTAGCTACTCCTATCCCAGCCCAGCAGGTGGGATTGCGCCTTATACAAGACCACAGACCTACATCCCTGCAGCTGCCTCAGTACCCTACCTCTCTCAAGGGCAGGCACCTTACATTCCCTACACACCCACCACCTCAAGCTGACCACTTCATCATGAGGAGCCAGTCTATCAGCATCCTGTCGGCCAACATTAGAGGTTTCATTACTAATGTTGGAGAGCTCACACATAGTTTTGTGAACACTCGACGTCCCGACATGATAGCTGTTGTTGAAACATTTTTGGATGACAGGACTCCAGAAAATTTTGCAAGAATTGCTGGCTACACCTCATGGATGAGAAGAGACAGGCAAGGGCAAGGAGGAGGTGTTGCTGTGTGTTTCTCTAAAAGTGTTCATGCCCAGCACATTGATGTTACCACCCCTACACATCTTGAAATGATGTTCTTCAAGCTCTATATAAACACTAGTACCTCTGTACTTGCATGTGCAATGTACAGACCTCAGTGGCAACATGCAGACCCTATCAATTTCCTAATGGAAAATATTGACTCCCTTCTGCTACAACACAACTGTCAACATATTATAATTGTTGGTGACCTCAACCAGCACCTTATACAGAGGGACTTTGATGACCTTCTTGCAGTGTTTGACATGAGAAACTTTGTTGATTTCCCTACTCATATCTCTGGCTCCTCCCTTGACCCAATAGTGAGTGATCTCGGCTATGTTGGATCGTCTGACCACAAGGCTGATTTTACGACACTTAAGATCCCAACAGAACGAGGTGAGGAGTCCACACGCACAACCTGGCTATGGGAAAGAGGTAATTGGCTAGCCCTTTGCTCTGAGCTCGCCACCACCGACTGGAATGCTCTTCCCCAAGGGGATGTTGACAACCAAGTGAAATCCTTCACTGGACACATCCTTAATCTACAACAAGAACACATTCCTCACCGGCAATATGTGACGAAGCCTACAGATCAGCCTTGGTTTGGCTTTCGTTGTAGAGAGGCTGCTACTGCTAAGTACAAAGCATGGCGAAGGTATAAGAGACATCCTACCACCTATAACAGGAACTTGCACATGCAAGCCTGTAGGCATATGGGTGATGTTCAAAAGTGGGCCATTGCTAAATGGGAGGTGGACACTAAAAGAAAGTTAGCATCAGGTAGGGTAGGCTCCAAAACCTGGTGGTCCCTCGTCAAGGACAGACAAGGTTATCTGCCTGATGAACTTATTCCACCTCTAAATCGACAGGATGGGACCACCTCTACTAGTAGTCAAGAGAAGGCGGACCTCTTTGCTGAACACTTTGCTACCAAAATGCAAGTTCCTGATCCAGCAAGGGACCCTCCTTGGCTAGCTGCAAGAACGGTGTCAAAACTGTCAGTGGTGACAATAAGGCAGGGGGAGGTGCATTTCCTACTTAAATCGCTTGACCAAGAAAAGGCTGTGGGCCCAGACAAGTTGAGCCCAAGATTGTTGAGAAGATGTGCAGACCAGCTAGCAGCACCTCTAACTCGCATCTTTCAGCACTGCCTAGTACAGTGTAAATGGCCCTCTCTATGGAAAGAGGCGAATGTAGTCCCTGTTCACAAAAAGAAGAGCAGAGCAGAAATCAGCAACTACAGACCAGTGTCACTCCTGTCAATCACTGGAATCAAGACAAATGACAGAGTTTTTTGACTACCACTCACTACTTTGTGATCGTCAATATGGCTTCAGGAAAGGTTACTCTGCTGCTGATCTGTTGTTAAACCTCTCCACTAAGTGGCACCAGTCACTGGATGAATCCAAAGTCAGCTGTGTGGTAGCACTGGACATTGCTGGTGCTTTCGACCGGGTGTGGCACCAGGGCCTCTTAGCAAAACTTCAAGCACTGGGAATTGCAGGCTCTACGCTATGTCTCCTCAGTGACTACCTTCGTGGTAGATCTCTAAGTGTAGTTCTCAATGGAACGGAATCTGCAAGACATCCTATTGGGGCAAGTGTTCCACAAGGAAGCGTGCTGGGTCCATTGTTATGGAATGTCTACTTCAACGACCTTCTTCATCTCATCCCAGAATCACATGCATATGCAGACGACTGTACACTGACATTCACTTATCCAAGAGAAGAAATGCCAGCTGCTCTAAGCTACATCAATCACCAGCTGAGAGCTATATCAGCTTGGGGAAATAGATGGCAAGTAACATTTGCACCTGAGAAAACGCAAATGATGATCGTCTCCCATCTGCTTGACAGTAGGGGTTGCAAGATCCTGTACGAGGCACAAGTACGCTCGCACCTTGAGTATGCTCCACTTTCTTGGTTTGACTGCCCCCCCCCTCTCATCTGCGACTTCTTGACAGAGTAGAGAACAGAGCAAGACGTCTCATCTCTCGCCTGGACCCATCCTGGATAGATCTGTCATTTCAGCAGAGCCTTCAACATAGGAGGGATGTGGGTGTGGGTGGCCTTACTGTTATGTACAAGGCCAATATTGTCAAAATACCACACTTGGATCCACTTCGAGGACAGCGTGAAACAAGCTTTTATGCCACAAGACGGGCAGAAAGCAGCAACTTCACTCTGGCTGTACCCTTCTCCAGAACATCACTCCATCTGAGATCATACATACCCAGGATGACTCGAGTATGGAACACATTCGTACAGCATAATGATGCCAACGAGATAAAGTCAGTTGATCAAATGAAAATGCTGGCCCAAGCCCAACAGATGGCTCCAACTTCATCCTGTTTCCTACTTGTATGTCTCATAACAATAAAAATGCTTTCAAATGAGCTGATGTAGGTAACAGCTCTTAGCTTGCCAATAAAGTTAGGAATCCTTAACCTGTAAATAGCTGTCAATAAAGCTAGGGATTCTTAACCTTGTCAAATCCTGTGAAGAAAAAAAAAAAAAAAAAAAAGTACTTTGGCCATATAGAGTATAGTCACTAATAAACATAATGAAATTGATATTGTCTATGTGTTGTGCTAGAATGAGCTAAAGTACAACTAGGTATAAACTAATACTAAAAAAAAAAAAATTACAAGTGGCACCAGACTCAGTCTTGGGATTGCACTAAGGTCTTGTAATTGCACTGTTGTCTATGTATTGAGCTAGAATGAGCTAAAGTACAACTAGGTATAGTTAGTTTAGGTGTTGTCTATGTATTGAGCTAGAATGAGCTAAAGTACAACTAGGTATAAACTTATAATATAAAAATACAAATTAAAATGGTACTTGCAATTGCACTAGTGTCTGATATAGATTGTTAACAAGAACAATTGCACTAGGGTCTGATATAGGTTGTTAACAAGAACAATTGCACTAGTGTCTGATATAGATTGTTAACAAGAACAATTGCACTAGGGTCTGATATAGATTGTTAAGAACAATTGCACTTGGGTCTGATGTAGGTTGTTAACAAGAACAATTGCACTAGGGTCTGATATAGATTGTTAACAAGAACAATTGCACTAGGGTCTGATATAGGTTGTTAACAAGAACAATTGCACTAGGGTCTGATATAGATTGTTAACAAGAACAATTGCACTAGGGTCTGATATAGGTTGTTAACAAGAACAATTGCACTAGGGTCTGATATAGATTGTTAACAAGAACAACTGCACTAGGGTCTGATGTAGGTTGTTAACAAGAACAATTGCACTAGGGTCTGATGTAGGTTGTTAACAAGAACAATTGCACTAGGGTCAGATATAGGTTGTTAACAAGAACAATTGCACTAGGGTCTGATATAGGTTGTTAACAAGATCAAGAGTATAACTAGATTTAAATTGACAAAATAAAATTCACAAATTAAAGTACCAAAAGAATAATAAGTAAAAAATAACAATGGCAATGACTTGATTATAATATGATAGTAAGATGGTAGACAGGTACAGAGGTACACAGGTACACAGGTAGACAAGTACACAGGTACACAGGTACAAAGGTACACAGGTACACAGGTACACAGGTACAAAGGATAATATAAAGGTTGGAGTTGAATATACAAACTTGAAAATTTGGCAACAAAATGTTATGAAAAGTATAAAATAATGATTAATGTACAAAAGTAAAATTGACTGGTAGTAAATATGGTGTTTAATAAAATTTTATTAAGTAATAATGATTACAAAAAAAAGATTAATTAGCAAAAATAAAGTGAAAAAGTAATGTTTGTTTCAAATATTAAATTTTAAGAACAGTTATTTGGATTCAATATTGCACTGGTAGTTATACTAGAGGTTATTTGGCAGTACAAGGTAATTAAGAGTACTCTAAGATAGTAAATGTGGTATTAAAACAGGTTATGGTAATTAGACAAGTAATGGTAATTAAATGATGTCAAAAATGTTAATAGTAAATTGTACTGATAGTAAAAATGGCAATTAATTATTAATTTTAGTAAGTAATATCAATTAATAGTATTTAAAAAAATATGAGGTAGTAATATGGACAGAGAAAGTATCAATTCAGCTAATATTTAAGCAAACATTAGTAAATAAGAAAATTACATAAGGTGACTTATGCTTACTAGTAAAATCACAAAATGAGGTAGTTGATTATTTAATATTGTGCTATGAAATTTGAACAATAATGGAGCAAAACATACACTACACTACGTAGGCTTTTATAACAAACTATCTTAAAAAATCTAGAAAAAAACTTTTCATGATCATAAACGAAATTCTACACTTAATATCAGAGATAAACTTTACCATTCAAGTAAACCTACTTACTCGTGTAAATGTCTCTTATAAAAGCTTCATATACTTCTAGTATTCGCCAACACAACGTCCTGACATGGATATTAAATCTATCTTCGATAGTCAGGCAATTTTCTGCGCGCTCTCAAAAAAAAATCTAAAAATTATGGAAATTAAATTATATATACTGAAAAATAGCTTAACTCTTTGGCAACACAATGGTACAAGAATCAATGTTCTACGACGTTTCTACAAGAAATTATAGTCATTTATATCAGGTAGGGTGGCGGCGATATGGGTAGCACGTCTGCTGTCAGTCCATATATTTTTTGGAATTTTTTCCTTGTTTTTTATCGCTTTTCTTGCATTATTCTTTCTAATATAATAAATGATTATTTGGCATCATATAAGAGTAGGTGGAGCTTATCAGTAGACTTCTAGCCAATCAGGAAGCACCTGGGAACATTGGCGGTATTCCCGCTCCAGAGATAGCCAGGTGAAATCACTTCATTATTATGCTTATATCAGCTTATATATCAACTCTACGGCTTATTTATCTATCAGAATTGATCTAATATGATATAATAAATACAATAAATAACATACAAACATGTTATATACTCTAGACTGAATAAAATAGGTCATAATATGGCGAGAGTCCACCAGCAATATTTGATATAAAGTTGTTACCCTTCACTCCATGTCGTATTTTGAAGAGGATAACTCCACTAGAACATCAGTTTACTAAGGAAAACACCGAAACAAACGCGATTTTCGAGAGAATTTTTTTTTTTTTTGAGACGGCGGGCCGGCCGGCATTCCAGGCCAATATCTCTTATTCACTTATTTCGCTTTACTTCGCCATTATTAATGATTGTATTGAAATGATTTTCACAGACAATATAAAACAAAGTGTGTTTGAGTATTCACGGGACATTTTTTTTGGAATATCTCAAATATTTTTTGATTTTGTGAGGGGTAAAAGGCAGATATTTTGGTGAATGCCAAAAAGTCTATCAAATGTATAGTTTTTTACCATGATAATAAGATATATTAGATGCATTGGTAGTATATAAAAATCGTGTTAGACGTATTCTAACAGTTGGGATTGTCGGAAGTGCCACTCGTAGTGCCAATTTGTCAGAAATGCTGCCATATATCAAAAGTCAGTAAATATTTTTTCTCTGTTGTTTGTCGGCCAATCATAATGAAACTTTGTCACATTCTTCTACATATGCACCTCTAAAAGTACTCCAAAAATAAAAGAAATCGGTTGAAATGTAAAAATGTTGGCCGAAATTTCAGGGGGACTTCCTTTAAGTAAGATTCGTCAGGAAACACAAGAAGTGTTTCCTGACGAAGGTCTTAGTCATAGTCTTAGTCATTTATATATGGTATGACAAAATGCTGAAATATTCGTGTATTAATTATATATTTTTTTTTAAAATAGATTCATCTTCTTCTTCTTCTTCTTCTTCTTCTTCTTCTTCTTCTTCTTCTTCTTATTATTATTATTATTATTATTATTATTATTATTATTATTATTATTATTATTATTATTATTATTATTATAATTATCATTATTATTATTGTTGTTATTATTATTATTATTATTATTATTATTATTATTATTATTATTATTATTATTAATTCATTGAGGCTAAATCACACTTGTGCAAATGATAAAATCATTGAATAACTCACCTCATTAACAAAATTCTGTCCGACACGATTAATCTGCCAGAAAAGAAAACAGCTGAAGGAGAATGCAAGTAGTGATCCTCCTTCCAGCAGTTGTCCTCGGAGCACAGCATAGGAAGAAACAGTGGCCATGACAAGGGACACCAGAAACATCACGCTTATTCCGTGGAAAAAATAGGCAGTAAATTCCTCTCGCAGGGCCTCAACCTGTTGATATAATCGCTGAATAAGTCTTAAGCAGTGTGACTTAAATTATTTTTCGTAATGTTTGGGCAACGTGTTTTAATCTCTAAGTCTCAGAAAATTAAGATGATCTTATTTAGGCTCCCAACCTAATTTAAATGTTCACTCATTTTATATGTGTATGTCTGTATTTACTGTAGTAATTACTAAACTGTAAATATTAAGTGAGTCAGTGATCTTAGATGAAAATATTGAAACATCCTAACTGTCCTAGAAGTTTTTCTTTATTTTTTTCCTGCTGGGGTATGGATAGATAAAGTTTTTTCATTGAAATTGCTTAAAAAAAATTAATTTTGAACGAAACCTAACCCAGAAGCCTTTTCAATTTTACATGATGTAGCGAAATTTAATTTAGCCTAATACTGCTAAATATGTCATAGATCACTTATAAATATATTTAGCATCCAATGAAGTCAGTGATATATATTTTTTCTGTTATGGTCAAACTAATGTTCACAGAGTTATTGTATGTGTAGAAAATACTGTATATATTTTCCAGAAATTCAGTATTTATATGTAAATAGATGGCCATACTGTATTTAATAATATTTATGTCATAGAAAACGGAAAGGCTGCGTCTGCACAGACGGGACTCGCCATCTTGGTTTTGAATTGGATACAACGTTAATATAATGGGAAGAATTTTTCATGCTCTAGAGGTTAAAATTGGATTGACACCTCTCAAATAGGAGGCGAAATTGTTGGATGTGCATTCCTGCATAACTTGAGATATCAGACGACTGGACAAGACAGCTCCATGAACCTCAGATAAGCTGTCTAGATTTGTGTATAATTCTGGCCAGTGTTTTCATAAATTTAGTTAGTGAGGTTTTTCTGAGTATGATACAACTTAATATCCAGTCAAATTGGTGAGAGATATTAAGATATATTTTCCTTCTGTTATGTATATGTGAATATATATATATAACCATTTTTTATTTTTAACATACAGTCCACAAATTTATATATTTACCAGCATTCCTGGTGATGTATTTTTCATTTGATAATTAATAGGTCCAGAGCAACTTGTGGATATGACAGTGGTAGGTATCGAAGGGGGACATTTTTACGACCTAGGTGCCCCAAATTCCTACTTGTATGTGTAACTCTGATAAATAATAATTATCTTTGTTATCATTTACTGTTATGTACATAATGAGTTACATTCAGATAAATGCAATTTTCCACACTTAATTTGCCCGTTGGTCTTTCTTTAACCGGAGGTAATTAGTGAAGTCATTAATTGGTTAATTACTTAATAATTATATGTGAAATGACAGAAGGAGGTGGATGTTAAGTTCACAAATTTATTTAATGTGTAGTGGATTATAATTATTACAATATTAATTTTGATAAGTCAAGTCTGGCTAAGTTTATATTAATTTGCATAATATTAATTTGATAAGACAATTCTGGCCAAGATTTATATCAGTGCATGTGTAATTGATAAGCCAGGTGTTGCTAATTATATTAATGTGTATAATATTAATTTATTTAATGTGTAGTGGATTATAATTATTACAATATTAATTTGATAAGACAATTCTGGCCAAGATTTATATCAATGTATGTGTAATTGATAAGGCAAGTGTTGCTAATTATATTAATGTGTATAATATTAATTTTGCTATGCCAAATTCTGGCAAGGATTTATATTAATTTGTATAATAATTTTGATAAGCCAAGGCTGGCTAAAGGTTTGTATTAATGTGCATTTAAAATTTATATATAAATTTCTTACATGTGTAATTGCTAAGCTCAAGTGTAGCTAGCATTATTAATGTGTATTTAAAATTTATATTACAATTTTTTACATGTAATTGCTAAGCTCAAGTAGCTAGAATTTATTTAAAGGTAAGTTGCACTATTTACCTTTATACAGTGCATAATTTAGTACATAATCAGTGTTATTAATTTGAATTTAATACATTGCATCATGGCTGAAAATGAGGAAATTAATATAGAAGACAAACATATGGAATATAAAGTAAAGAAAGCATCAATACAGGCTAAAAAAGTTCATGTAATCAAGGCATATAATAAGTGCTTGGAATTAATGAATCAAGAAATTGTGAATACTGATGATTTAAAATTGTATTTAGATGCTTTAGGGAATAGATATGATTCATACAAATTATATTACAACAAATATGAAGGAGATTTATTAGTAAACTGTGTAGATGAGACTGAAATAGATCTCATGAGTAATCAGTATTATGAATTAGAGGAAAAGATTCTTTCTTGTAAAAGTCAGACCTTGAATAAATTAGAATGTGTAAACCTGGCAGTTGGTCAGTCTGCTCCAACAAATAATATATCTTTGCCAAAACTCCCAGAATTGTGTTTGCCTGTGTTTAATCCAGGAGAAAATTGAGAGGAATTTTGGTCAATTTTTAAAGCAGCTGTGCATGACAGGAGTGACCTAGCCTATATAACTAAATTATTTTACCTCAAAGGACAGGTAAGAGGAGATGCTCACATACTCATACAAGCCTTTCCCAATGAAAATGACTCTTACAAGGAAGCAGTTGACTTGTTGAAGATCACTTATGGTAATATAGAACAAAGTAGGTTGGATCTAGTGAATATCATTGTTAATTTAAAATCCCCAGATCACACTTGCAATGGTTTACAGCAGTTTAGAGTTAAACTGGAGAGCACTCTCAAAACTTTAAGAAATAAATATAATCTAAAGGAATCAGACTGGTTATTGAGTGCCATGGTACAGAATAAATTAAGCTGTAAAACACTTGAATGGATCTCGAATAAATATCACAAGGGTTATTTTGGTCTGGAGGAAATTAGACTAGGTCTACAAGAATTAATTGTTCAGTTGCAGACCAGCCAACTAACTCATTTTAAAGATGCAACACATGATAACTCTGCAGTATTTGTCAAGTTTCACAAAGGGAAAAATTATCCCAATGTTAATAATAAAAATTCTTTTCCTAAAAGGAGTTACATAGGGGCATATCAAGGAGCAGGAATCAGAAATAATGATTCTCCACAAGGTAAGAAAAATAAGTACCCTCCTAAGAGTAGCCCAGTTAATAAGAAACCAGTCAAAGAAAGGAGACATTGACTAAAGAAATCGTAATGACACGATTGCAAACAAACCATACCGCAGGTTCTATCCCGGCCGGGGGTATGGAAAGGAGAGATTGTCTTTTCTGCAAGAATTGCAATGCATACAGTTCATAGAATGATAAAGTTGAAAGATTGGAGGAACTTGACAGATGTATCAGGTGTTTAGGTAATCACAATGTAAAGTATTGTTATGCCAAATTAAACTTCTGTTATCAATGTCACAAAGG